>NW_024884810.1:0-25917 GCF_019232065.1 Centrocercus urophasianus | reverse complement strand
CAAAGACTCCAGCTTGGCCAGCATCCCCAGCACAGCCAGGGAAGCAGTGGGGCTTTCAGCCCCAGAGTGAGCTCGCATCTCTGGGGTTCACCCAGTGCCCCATAGGGTGCTTGTTTGTCGGGTGTGGGGTGTAGGAACCTTCAGGTCGATGCTGGGATGCTGCATGGAGGGGGGGGGAAGGGGGATCACCCACATCTGGAGCTGATCCAGGAGCCCCCATGTGATATCTCTGAGAATCCATCAAGTCCTAAAAGAAGGGAGGAGAAGGATGTTCTGTGCCGGGGATCTGGCAACAGGAGGGAACCCAGCCCAGCACCGCTCCCTCACAGCACAGTGACTCAAATCTGGTCCCATCCTGCCCGGGCTTGTGCTGGGAGCCCGGATGCACCGAGCCCATATTTGGGGCTGGAGGGGACGTGGTGTGGGAGGGGAACACGCGTCCTTCATGGGGCAGCAGTGCAGCACCAGGGCTGTGGGAGCAGCGGTGCATCGCACCCATTGCTTTCCCAATCACCCATCTGCTGTCATCACCGGTTGTGACAGAGCCACACAGCTCATCTTTCTCATAGAAATCTCCTGTTATTTGGTTTTCTCCCTGCGTTTTCTGCTCCAGATATCCCATGTCTGTCAGACACAGCACGGGCCGGGGGCCAGCGCTATTTCTGAGACATTCTGCATTAACTCAAGTGCCAGCACAATTAACACAACAAAGTTGTAACGTTTTGCATGCGATGTTTTCAAAGCTGTGCTTTTTTTTTTTTTTTAATTTAATATTACCTGTTTGATTGCTGGATTTCTTTGAAGATCAGAAGAGGAAAAATCCCCCACATGAAAGCCTTCCTATTCTCAGCCTGGAGTGGTTGAAAAGAAAAGAATAAAAGGAGAGAGCGGCATCCGGAAATATTGCTCCCACTCCCCAGGAGAGTGAGGAATGGAACCATAGAGCCATAGAACCATAAAGGTTGGGAAAGAGCTCTGAGATCCCCAAGTCCAACCTCAACCCATCCCACCGTGTCCCCACATGTCACATCTCCATGGTTGCTGAGTGCCTCCCTGGATGGTGCTTGTTGGCCCCACACCTGGAGGGCTGCGTGGGGCTGTCGGGGCCACAGTGCAGCACCTGCCACCGAGGCTTGGTGAACTTCACCCCATTGGCCTCAGCCCATCCATCCATCCAGTCCAGATCCCTCTGTAGTGCTTTTCTACCCCCTAGACAGACCAACACTTCCCCCCATCCCTCTGACATCTGGATGGCCGTGCAGCACTGCAAACGCTTCCTTAATGCATCAGCGGGAGGGAGCGCAGGGGTGAGAGCAGAGAGGTTGGCATTGCCCACAGAGTGACTCTATGGAGCACAGCAGCAAAACCCCTCCAAGCCCTGTGCAGATCAGGCAGGGAGCTGGCAGCACTCCTGCAGAGCTGCAGGGCTGTCACAGAGCCCATGCTGTCTCCCTGCCAGCTGCAGCCCTGCCCGCCCTCCCCAGCCGGCTGAGCCGCCTGCTTGGGGCACAGGTTGGGCTCCTTGCACAGGGGTGAGGCACGAGGCAGGAGCCCGTTTTTCTGGTGGCAGGGCTGGGCTTTGGGGCTCACACACACACACACACACACACGGAGCGGCGCTGCAGGAGGTTCCCACCTGGGGATGCAAATCAAACGTGGCAACGGTGTCCCAACCCCATGCAAATACCAGGAATGGGGCCTCCTGGCAGCTCGGTGCTGAGCGTTTCCCTTTTTTGCACCTGGAAGAACTGCAGCGCGCAGTTACTTGGCTGCCTGCAATGCAATGCGATGGGGAGGGGGTTGCAGAGCTGCGTGGGTTCAACGGGCATCGATTCCTTCGGTTTGGGAGCCACAACTTCAGCCCTTGCAAAACCACGTCAGGGCGCTCCTTTGCGTTCACAAGCAATCAGATACATCATTTGGACCTGCAGGTCCCAGCAGCCCCCTGGGGATCTGCACCATCAATTATTTTCTAATCTTATCTAAGCTGTCTCTTGCTTTCCCCCCCCCAACCCCGTGTGCCTTTCCCTCCCACCTCCCCCTCCCTCTGCTGTACTTTGTACCCTCTGACAGCACCGCTTCCCCCCCTCCAGCCCTTCTCTTTGATCGTAGGAAGAAGCAATTGATCCTCCTTATCTTTATTGTGGTAGAGACATTCCCAGCGCTGCCCTTAATTAAATTCCTCTTCATTTTCATCCCTCAGCCTTCTCTTTCTCCCAACCCCGGACACGTATTTATTTTCAAATGTGCAATTAAATTATTAGATGGGTCACGAGCAGAAGAGGAGCTGCGTGCAGTGGGGCTGTGCTCCATCCACACTGTCCCCATCCTCATGGGGGGGGGGGGGCGATGGGGGGCAAACCTGTTGCTTTTCTTCTGCTCTCTGCCCCTGGGTTGGGCTGCTGGGTTATGTGAGCTCTGAGATCCATTGGCACTGTGACATACCCCATGTCATGGCCAATGGATGCTGATGTGAATTTGGGGCAGGCTGAGCCCCAGTCTCCAGATGCGGGCAGCAGCACTGGGAGAGAGAAACCTGCAGCCCATTGGGGTTGCGTTCATCCCACAGAGGAGCAGAACCAACAGAGGATGCATTGCAGCAGCCTGGAAATCAGTTCCCATCAAGCACACAGTGCTTTGGGGTGGCCCCAACTGCTGCTCCCAGCAGAGCTGCAGGAGCTCACGGGGAGATTTGGGGTTTACAAGCTGCAGCTTTAACTACAATGACTCAGAGGAAATGGGGCTTTGCTGAGTGCTTTTGGCTGCCTCCCCTCCGCTGCTTCATTTCCCCCCATCTCTGCCTCTCATCCCCTTTAACAGCCCCATAGCACAGGACAGGCATCGCGAGGCTCTGGAGGTGCTTGAAATCGAAATGCTGGGTGGTGGGGAGGGAATGTGGGCTCAGCAATGAGCCCCCACAGCCCCCAGCAGAGCCAAGGGAGGCTGCAGGCAGGGGGAGGCAGAGATGGAGCGGGCACCAGGCAGGGGAGGGAGGCAGGAATGGCAAAGGAGCAGCAGGATGGGCTCATAGGCTCCTTGTGGTGCCCACAGTGATGGCACTGTCACCAGATACGATGCCGTTGTCACCGACCCACACTGCTGCCAGCAGGTGAGATCCCAGCACCCTGCAGCCGCTGGCTGTGGCTCCTCTCTGTGCTGCCCCAAGCCTTTCCGCTCGGAAATTTTTCCTCCAGACACTTTGACCTCAGGGGTAGCGAGTATTTTTCATGTAGATCAGTCGAAATTCCCCTGGAGACAGCGCAGGAATGCAAAGCATGTTATCCTTGGTACCAGCTCTTTCTTTTTACAGCCTAAGCTTGGCCAAGCCGGCAGGCAGGGGGAGGGGATGTCTGGGGTCCCGTTGGCTTTCCCATTGCTGGGGCCAGCCATCCTCCAGCCCCCCCCCTCCTCCTACTCCTCTGGAGGAAAGCTGCTGAGCCACAGGAGCTGAGGACAGGGGCTGTGTTGGGCTTTGCAGCAGGACCAGTGGCCATGACCCCCTTTTGGGATCAGTGGCGGCATCTGCTCCAGCGTCCCATGAGAAGGAGCAAGGCAATGCACCCCAAAATGCAGGCAGGTGCTCAGCAGCTCCCCCTCTCCTTGGGGCAGAGAGGCAATATGACACAGTGGGGACATATGGGAACTCCACCAGCAAACACATTATTTTATTGTCCACGACTCGTGCAGCTGGGAACCTGACAGCATAATGTGAGCGAGATAAATCACCGCCTTATCCATCTCCATTAAGTGCAATTACCCCCTTGGATACCAAGCCAATGTATGACAACTACTTCTCCCCGTGCTGAAGAGCGATCCCACGTGAGGCAGGGGAAGACAGCAAGGCATGGGCTGCAGGATGGCCCTGGTTGCAATGCTATATCCAAAGGAAGAGCTGCTCCCACTGCCCCCATGTCCCCAAGCCCACTTCCAGCTCCCAGTACCAGACTGGCAGCCCAGCTGCTGCAATTACATAAAATGCAATTAGCAAGGCAACCGAGGGAGGCCTGAATGGCATTAAGGAATTCCTCCCCAGCTGACGTCAAAGCTTCACCTCTCCTCCCTCTGGCACAAAGGGGGCTCTTATGAGCCTCTCCAGCCCTGCTTGGAGAATGTGAGTCCTCAGGGAGCCCCAAGCTGTGCTTGGTGTGTTGGAATTGTCCCCATAGCCGTTGTCACTGCAGTGCCCAGCTCCATGTGCTGGGATTTCTGCCTCTCCCCTCACTGGGAATGCTGGTGGGAGTCCGGACCTGGGGGCATGAGGATGCTGGAGGGGCAGTGGGGTTCTCTGCTCCTGCTGTCCCCAGGTTGGGGATAGGGTGGTTCAGGTGGGCTCACAGCTTTGTTATGTGGGATGTCAGTAGGACACGCGGTGGTCTCCAGCTCTGAGAGGTGGAAAGGATGGTGCTGGCGCTTTCCAGGGCTCCCTGCTGCCCCCAGCAAGCCTCTAAAGATGGTTCCTAGCAGCTCTGCACAACCAGCGTGCCCTAAACAGCAGAACGGCATTTTGGGGGCTTTTCTACCTCTCTCAAAGCTGTGCCCATCCCTGGACCCCACTGAGCACCGTATCCACCGCAGCTGCTCCTTTTCCCCACTAGCTGCAGAGCTTATGGGGCTCCTACCCCAAAACCTCGTCCTCCTGGCTCTGCAGCGGGCAGGAACGGGTTAAGGCGCTAATTAGGATGAGGGACACCGCCCGGCCCCAGCGCCCATAGGGGGGGTTGCTTCAGATCCCCTCCCCATCTTCTCTCCGCCTCTTCTCTTCTTTACGGCTGCCGGGAGCCCTCCAGTGGCCGCAGCCTCGGAGCCATCCCTGGTGTGGGGCTCGGATGGGGTACCGGGCGTCTCCAGCTCTCTGTATGGGGCTGCTGCTTCCCTGGGCAGGGACAACGGTTAACAGGTAATGAATGTGTGGATGCAGGCGGGCAGCGGTGCTGGGCAAGCAGAGGTATCGATGCCTGTGTCTGGCAGTGTGGTGATGGGGCAGCAGCCAGGAAGATGCAAGGGAGGGGGAAGGGGTGAAGCAGGGGAGACCCCCAGTGTGGGGTGGGGAACTTGTAGGGGAAGGTCTGGGGGGGTGCTAAGGTATGTGGGAGGCACAAAGAGGGGGTAAATGGTGACTGAGCCTGAAGGCAGTGCCCTTGTCTGGGGGAAAATAACAGCCAGTAGGCTTGGAGGATGTGTAAGGATGGGGTCCATCCATGCACCCAGCCCTTGGTGCTGCCAGGACCCTCCTCCCCCCCCAGGGCCCCACTGCCTGCCTCCTCCCTCTGTGTTGGCTCAGCTGCCTGCTCTGATCAATCCATTGCCTTTCCACATCAATGCAAGCAGCTGAAACCCAACCTGCTGCTTGCTCCTCCAGCTGTCCTCTCCTCCACTTCACCCTGATGCATTCAGGCTGGTACCTACCTGGTGGCCAAAATATTCCCAGCTGTGCCCAGGTCAGAAGCGATGCACCCCTCCCTGGGACCCCGTGCACCAAAGCAGCCCTGCACGTGGGGCTGCCAGAGCAGGACAGCTGCTAAAGGCCAAATTCTCAGCTGAGGCAAACTGGTTCAGTGCCTCCGAAGTTGGTGGAGTGGCACCCATTTGCACCAGAAGAGGATCTGACTGTGGATAGTTCTTAATATATATTTATACATATATATATGTATGTGTGTGTGTGTAGATATATTACATAAATATATAGGTATGAAATAATTTAAGAAACATCCAAGACTGCATGCTGTGCTCTTGTGTAGGGCTGGGGAGGCAGCTGCCCACCTCCCCTGGCGCTACCAGCTTTGATTCACAAATGGAAACAAGAGTCTTGAATTAACTTAAAAACCGCACACACACACGCACACACGACACGTTGCAGAGGCTGGAAAACTCAGTGGCGTGATGCTGGAAAGTCTGGGTGTCCCTGAAGAGATCAGATCAATCGAAGCCAAAGGAAGGGGCAATAAATAAATGAGGGGAAACCAATAGAGGGGGGGTCTCGTTTGGTGCCTGTGCTGATGCTGTTTGTGGAGTTGGGTCTGCGTGGGGACGGCACCACAGCCCTGCTCTGCCCCTGGTCCTGGTGATGGGGTTGGAGAAGCTGGTGAGATGTGTGTCCTGCTTTGAGCTCGCTGGGAGCAGTGATGCTTGCCTTGGACCTGCTTCTTCCTTTGCCACGTGCTTTGCTTCAGCTCCATCTTTTTGCTGTCTTTCAGATTGAAAGGGAAAAACCAGCCCCGGTGACTCCTCTCTGTACAGGAACTTCTCCCAGAGCTGGGTTTGCTCCAGCTCAATCCTCTCTACCAACAGCCCCGAGGCAGGTTCTGCAGACCTTCCTACTGACTTTCAGAACAGAGCAACGTTTAAAAACAAACAAATAAAAAAAAACCCATCCAAACTGACCCCCTAGAAAAACCCAACACCGCTTACATTACCAATTTCATCCAAAACTCCCCCACCCTGAGCATCCCACAGGACCGACTTCACCGCGCTCTGAGCGACCGCAGCTGACTGAGGGTCAGGAAAGCAACCAAAGAGTGCACAAAGAAATGACCAAAGGCTTCCTGCTCACTCCTCCATTGGGAAATGGAAAAAACCCCTGTGCTGTGGATCAGCTGGGGAGCAGGACGTGCTCCAGAAAGTAGGTGATGGAGTCCCAGTGTTTCCAGAGGAAGAAAAGGAAGAGGACGAGCAGGGCGGTGCTGAGGATGCGCATGCGGGTCTTCATAAGCGGCGTGATGAAGTTGGCGATGGTGGAGACAAAGACGAGCAGCACAGCCATCAGAGCCAGGATGACATTGATGAATTTGCCCAGCAGTGCCCGGGCGTTGGCGTTCTCCACTCCTTCCAGCTGCACCACTTGCTGTTGCTGCTGCTGAAGCTCCAGCTTGGTCACCCGCGTCAGGCAGGATTCCACTGCTTCCTGCAGGGTGCAGTTGTGTTACTTAGCCCAGTTGAGGGCTTTGGGGATTTGCTCTGTGCAAGGTGTTGCTTGCTGTAGCTCTGCTATGTGCACAAACCTATGATGATGGTGATGGGTGGTAGAATGGGTTTCCCTCTGTGAATCTGTGCCCTGTTTGTGCTGGGAATGGCCTCTGTACCATGGGTACCTACCCAAACTGGGATAGCAGGGCTGATGTTAGCCCAAGTGTAGACAATCCCACCCTGAGCCTTGCATGGCTGTGAGCAGCTGGGGATTTTAAGACAGCAGGGACTTCCTGGGGCACAGACAACATTCTGGGGACACAGCTTCTTGCTGAGACAAAATCACAGCAAGGACCCAATCTGGATGGGGCTAACAGCTGGAAAAAGGGCTCCCTTTGTCCCTCCCTCCATTGCCCCCAGGGTCCCTTTCTGGCCCCCTTGGTGGAGGGTGCAATGTGAGGCTGAGCCCTGGTGCTCCCCTACCTGGATGTCCCGTGCCCTCTCATAGGACTGGTAGGCCACCTTTTCCTCCATGCTCGCCAGCTCCTGTTTCAGGTTGGTCATTTCATTCTGGTGCAGCTCAGTGAGGTCGTTCAGCTGCTCCTCCAGGCGCTCATACCTGTGTGTGGGGGCAGAGGGGCACCGGCATTGGAGGGACCCCCCCTCTTCCCTCCCCCCCGCCCAGAACCACAACCCTTGGATCCACCTCCCTCCTGCCTGGGGCTGATGATGGTAACATACCTCCTGATCCTCTGTGGTGCAGCTCCCACCATCCCCAGTGTGCAGGGCTCGGTCACAAGCCCAGAAAGGTTCCCTCATGGTCCCCTAAAGCCACCCTGGGTGACACACATTGCCCCCCCCCCCCACTCTCAGCCCTATACCTGTAGCGTTCCTCTTGCAAACACTGCGTCATGTAGGTGTAATCCCGCTGCAGCTGCGCCTTGAGGTCCTCCATGGAGTCCTCCAGGTGCGACTGGCTGTCCTTGATCTCCCGCAGCTCCTCCAGGATGGTATCAAAGTTGCTGTGATGACCTTCCAACGTGTTGGATTTGGGGCTTCCCAACCCACCGGGACCGGCCCCAGAATTGCTGCCACCAGCTGACCCCGAGGTGGCACTAGAGCACTCATCATCACTGCCATACTTGGGACTGGAAACCAACGTGGCACTACCGCTGAGCGCCCGCGAGGCCTCCTCGGGGTGTCCATCATCCAGCGTGTCCTTCAGGTGGGCGATGTTGTCTGCGCTGCCGAATTTATTGCGGATTAAGCTGGCAAATTCCCGAGGCTTGGACACCACTGCGGTGTGGGTGGCCTGAGACAGCCCCGAGAGCCCTCCTTTGACACCCTCCACCACGCCACCACCAAATCCACTGATGCTGGAACGGACGTTTGCCCCGACGTCCTTGAGACCTTGGTGCATGTCCCGGAAGACATCTTTGGGCTGTCGGGACGGGCCGTTTTGCTCGATCTCTTTCAGCTTTTTGTGGTAGTGCTCGAGCTTCTTGTGCAGCTGCGCGATGGTCTGCGCCGATTTCTGGTTCTTCTTCTCAAAGACCTGCTTGATGCGCGACGCCTGCTGCTTGTCCGCGTTGTTGGCCAGCTTCAGGTACTCAGCCACGTTGTCGTCACGAGCTTCCTGCTCGATCTTGATCTGCTCTGTGATCTTGAGGATCTTTTGGTGCAGGTGCTCGATGGCTGCCTTGGTCCTGTGGGGGTCCGGAGTGCCATCGGGGACGTCCAGGCAGATGGGGCCGTCGGTGTCACCGTGGCCGGTGGTGGAGGGCAGCCCAAGCGTGGCCACGTCCCCCTTATCCAGCTGTGGGCAGAGGATATTAGGAAAGGTAGGTTGGATATCAGGAAACATTTCTTCTCGGTAAGAGAGGTGATGCATTGGCATCGGGTCGGGAAGGTGGGGGAGTCACCGTCCCTGGAGGTGCTCAAGAAAAGAGTGGATGTTGCATTGAGTGATGTGGTGGGGATGGGTTGAGGTTGGACTTGGGGATTCTAGAGGTCTCCCCAACCTCAATGAGACAGGAGGGCAGAGCTCAGCAGGGTGAGGCCCTGAGTGGGGGGAGCTTCAGCGCCACGGAGTGATGGGCAGGGAGGAAAGAGCAAGAGAATCTAACCAGAATAGGAAAGAGCAGGAGAATAGCTAACCAGAAGTTGGATTATTTTTCCTTCTGTCCGCTCAAGCATTTTTCCAGCTGTGGAATCATTCAGGTATGAAAAGACCACTAAGGTCATCAAGTCTAGCCATCAACCCAGCTGGCTGGGTACAGGTGGAATCCCAGTCAGAGGGCACAGACATAACTGATGGTTGTCCAGGGTTGGTTTGGGCTCTTAGCAAAGAATATGCAGTGCTGGGAACCAGCTCTGTGCTGGGGAAAGCAGCGAGGAGCTGAAATGGAAACCCCTCATCTGAACTCCCATCAGAGCAGGGACTGTGCAACCCAGTGGTCGCCTGCTGGGACCTGCAGGCACACAATGGTCTCCATTTAAAGATGGAAAAATTGAGGAGTTGGGAGAGAGAGAACCACCTTCCTGAGGCTGGGCTTCAAATACCCACAGAGCCTGGACCCCAGGCCAGCAACCCCCAGCCCCCAGTATGCTGCTTCACCACTCAAAAATCATCATTCTTCCCAGCTTCTACATGCAGATTCCTATGCAAATCTCAACGGTTGTATAAATGGCTCCTGGCTTCTAATTAAGAGCTGCTTGAAAGTTAAATACTGTTGGCAGACCTGAATAATTTCTCATTTCCATCACATTTTCCCCAAGTGACCCTTTAATAGGGATAACACCGCGAGATCATTACTTAGGAGTGTTTTATCACTGGGAAATGCCTTGTGCAGGAGGGAGGAATGTTCTCAAGGTGCTGCTTATCCAGGTTCCTGTCTGTGTCAAGTGCTGAACTGGGCTCGAGGAGCAGGGAAATACTCTCCTCTTGTTTTCATGTCCCTCCCTTGCTGTGGACACAGAGCCAGGGGCTATGCCTGTCCTAGTGCCCAGCATGGGATTTGTAGGGCTTTATATAAGGCATGGCTCGTGCTTGCTGGAGACCACCCAGGGGTACCAGTTCTCATTATAAGGGTCTTCTTGCAGTGCTTTCTGTAGTTAACACAGACAACTACAAGCTCTGTGCAGCCCCTAGGCTGGGCTTTTCTTATCTCTCTGTTACAGGGGAAAGGTACTCAAGGATGCAAGCAAAGGGAAAAACAAACAGCCCCTGCCTGCTTCCAGGGCAGAGCTGCACGTAGCTCCATCCCTTTTAGATCAGCATTTTCCAAAAAGAACCCTGGGCTTGATGCTCCCCTTCAGTCCAGGGGAAGGTTTTGCTTTTGGTTCTTATGGCCAGGAAGAAGTGGGAGGCAGCAGGAAGCAGGCTGTTACCCCAGATGTCCCATTTATAGACAGCAAAGGACAAAAAAACAGCAGTGGAAAAAGAAAAGCAGCCCCAGAGCAGCCGGAACAGGAAATGTGAAAGGGAGAAGTGGCTCAAACTTCTATGAAATGCGGTGTTATCACAGCAGAGCCTCCAGTTCCCTTTATCCTGGAGCTGAATTTGTGTTGTTTCCATGCATGCACCCCTGTGAAACGCTTGCAGGCTTTGAGTGGAGGGAGGTGGGGAGCCCCAGCTGCACCCCAGGAGCTTTGGAGAAACAGGAGGAGGTTTGGGAATCGCTGATCCCAGTCCTGAAAACGGCCTCAGTGGGGTCTGACCTCGTGCAATGCTGAGCTCCTGCAAATCCCATCTCTGGGATTTATTGGGGGGAGCCTCTTTGGGAGCACAGGGATGGTGGCACAGCGCTGACGCTGCCCACTGTGCTGCTGTGGTCGGGGCAAAATCCCCCAAAACCACAAGAAAGCTCTGCCCTATCTCAGACACAGGGCAGAACCATGTGAGAGCCACATCAGGTTATTGCTCTGAAAGAGGCAACAACCACAACAAAAAGACAATACAGATCTCTGCAGCATTAACAGGCAGTGCCTGCTAAATCCCAGCCAGCCTAAATGACTGTGCAGCAGATTTAGCAGGGGGATTAGCAGCAGCCACACTTTCCCTACATGCAGTAAAACCTTCTGGTAAGCACGCTGAAATGAAACCGTCCATCTCCCATGCTTGTTTTCCAGGCAGGCTGGAGGGGGGAGCTGATGTGGGATGCGGGAGGAATGCAGGATGAGAGGAGGAAAATTATTCTTATCACCAGAGTTCAGCCCGGGAGAGCTGAGATATGCAAAAGGCTCAAGTTAATAAGCTGAGCAAACAGTGCTTGGAGGGCCATGGCCGGGCACAGTTATGCAATGCTGGTTTGTTTGCTGCTGCAGGTTTGATGGAGGAAAGCCCAGGTAGAAGGTGAGGAGCCCAGGGCCACAGTTGTGTTCCCAGCAAAGGGTTTTGGGTCACCCAGTGGGGCTGCGAGGGATTCAAACCCATTTTAAGAAATTGCACAACGATCACAAAGTTCAGAGGATAGCTCTCGGGACACTTACTCATGCTCCAAACTATTTTGGTTTCCATATGCTGCAACCTATTAGGAAGCATGGGAGATGAGCTAATGCCACGTGGCTGTGGAGAGGTCGATTTTTGGGTAGTCATTAATGAAGTGTAGCTGTCCCCATGGCCCCTCTCCCCCCGGGGGCTCAGAGCAAAGCAGAACTCAGTGCAGATCTTTCCTGTGAGCTGCTCACTGCCATTAGCCTGGCATTACAGGGGATGTCCCCAGCCCCTTCCCATCCCCATGTAGTTTCCCAGCCCCATGCCGTGCAGATCAGAGCCACTATTCCCACCCCAGGCACTGAAAACAGAAGAAGAAGCCCTGACTCACACCTCCCACTTTCCTTCCAAGCCTGCAGCAGGGACTGAAGCAGGAGCCCCGTGCCCTCTTTGCTTTGCCCCATGCCCTCTGCGCCCTGCCTGCTGGCTGCCACCAACCCCATACAGAGGGGACAGCAGCAGCTGCCTTTGTTCATTTCCCAGCCTGACAGTAATTTTTTCTTACAGATAATCAGAAGCATGTTAAGGGTTTCAGCTCCCAGTGGAGCTTCCCACCCCATCCCTGCCGCTCCGGCACAGATCACCCCTTGGTCTCCACGCACTGAGTATTCACGTCTGGATCCCGCTGTCAGCACCAGAAATGAGATCTCTTTGCTCACCCTCCCCAAACCCAATCCCAAACCAAACCCAAGCCCGATCACCACGGCACCTACCTCCATCTCCAGCAGATTGGGATCCCCCAGGGCTACTCGGCGCGGGCTGCTCTGCTGCATCCCCACTGCGATGCCATGGCAGGGGTCAGCCCAGGGGGTACTCAGGGACTGCCCGGGGGGGGGGGGGGGGGGCAGGGGGGGGGGGGCCCCCCCCAGACCCCCCCCCCGGGGGGCGGGGCGGCAGCCCCCCGTGCAGAGCCGTCCCTGCAGCCCTGTGAGCTTCCCAAGCGCTCAGGCAGCATCGGGGCTGAGCTGAGCTGTGTGCTGCCGGATTGCCGACTCAGTAAATCCTTCCGAGCTGTTTACAGCTCTACTCTGACTGTAGCTTTCAGGGCTGTACTGCATAAACAGCCCTCATCCCTCCAGCGGGATACGCACGCCGCCTCCAGCCCTGCACGTTGCCTGTGCCCCACTGCGGGGTGTTGTGACGGGCACTGAGCGCCCACGCTGTCACACACCAGGATGCTGAGCCTGGGAAAAGCCAAGCGGAGGCACAGAGTAGAACTCCGGGTGGGAAACTATGCATGGGAAAATCCCAGCCAAGCCACTGAGCGCTCGGTAGCCCGGCAGCAGCTCTGCTCACAGTTGGGATGCTTTGATCCTCGCTGCACCATGAAGATCTCTGTGGGGGTGTTACTCATGGGAATGGTGGTAATGACACCTCCGCGTTCCCACCTGCATGCTCAGCACCCGCAGCTCTGTGTTCCCACTGTGGGAACTGCTGGGGTCTCTCCCTGCCTTCGCACGGTGTGCTCAGGGCTCGCTGTGCACAGCGATGCAGGAGTGCAGCTTGCTCCTTAGAGTGGCACATTTCGGGATAAATATATGCTTGTGAGCCTCAGAGCTGTACTTTTAGCATGCCAGGAAGAAAGCTTGCAGCAAGCACACCGGGGACATCACGCCCCCAGTGTCACACTGATGCTGGGGAGCTCTGCTCGTTACCTATTGCTGAGGTTCTGGAAGTGGGGAAGCAACATCTGTGCTGGGGGCATGCAAAGAAGCAGCCACAGTACAGTGATGTGGACACAGACCTCAGTGCAACACCTGAAGGCTGCATGGAGAGCCAACCACCGGCCCCGGAGGTGCCAAAATCCACCTCCAAAAGGCCACACCGGGGAGCAGCCATCTGTGTTAGCCCCATTCGGTGCAATAGAGAGCGATGGGGAGCTTGCACTGAGTGCTGCAGCCTCTGCCATGGCACGGAGCAGCCGAGCCGCCTACGTGCCAGCTCCAGGTATTTGATACTTCGCTTTGTCTCTTAACTGTGATTCCCTCATGTGCAATTAAAAAGCTATTAAATGTCACGGCTGCAAAGCGAGCGGAGCGGCAGCAAAGCTCAGGTACTGCAGCAGCTGGTGGCAGCCTGGAGTCACCAGTCCCTGCATTTTGCTGGAGTCAAAGCCAAGGTTCTGGGCAAGGAAAATGACCTGCAGCTTGGATAAGCTGCTCCCAGTGCTGGGCTCTGCTCTGTGCTGGCTGAGCATAAACATGGATGGTAGGCTGAATGGGAGAGGCTGGGCTGCAGCGCTCTGGTTTGCTTCTTTTTCAGTAAAAGGCATAAAGACAACAGCTTAGGAAGTCTCTTCTGCCGCACATTTAATTGTACAGGCCGGAGCAGTGAGCTGATTGTGACCTAGATACATGCTTAATGGGGAGGGCTGTGCTGTTCCCACAGCTGAGACACGCAGACTGCCCTGAGCACTGCTTGCCATCGCCTCCCATCACCTCTCAGGCTGTCCCCACATCTGTCCATGCCCATGCATGGATACCACCACCAGCTCGGAGCTGCTCTGGGTGCAGACGTGGGTTCTGACAGGGCAATGATAAGGACAGCTGCAGATGGAGCAAGCAGGGGACATGGAGGCAGCAGCTGCTCTGAGACACGGATGCATTTCCAGTGCTGCTGGACCCAGCGCATCCCCCCGCACCAGCACCGTACATCACAGTGCACCAGAAACTGGAGCAGCCTGACATGAGCAGATCTGTGATGTGCAGCTGCCAAAGCACAGTTCAACACCTCTAATTAAACACCAAGGGTAGAAGCAGGATGAGGGTCCTGCTCACGGTGCACGGCACAATGCTCAGGGCATCTCCAGCCAGGCTGGCAGGCAGTTGGATGAGGTGGTGCTGGAGGTCAAGGAGCAGATGGGCTGAACTCATCCCAACAGCTCTGGGGCTGGGAGCAGTGCTGGAGGGAACTGCTCAATCCCCAAACCACAGCTTGCACGGCTCTGCAGGGACCTTGTGTGCCATAAACCCCAATGGGTGCTTCCTACACCAACAGTCCCCACATTTCTCAGGTCTGCCCTCTCCAGATTCTGCTGGCAAATCTCTCTTGCCCTCATCATGCTGTGAGCCTGCATGAGCAAGCCCCTGCCCACACACCCTGCACAGCAGCAGCAGATTCCAACCCAATTCACACAGAAGGGCACAGAGTCCTCCAAAAAGCACCAATTCCCCCGTAAGTTAAAACCCCCAGGAGCAGAAAGCTCAGGTCAGATAATCCCATGAGCATCCCAAGCCTTGCACTACGTACCACCCTGCAGCCCTGCACACCCCGAGATCCTTGCTTAGAGGAGCAGATAGGGGGTACTTACAAAGACACCCAGGAGAGAATTTAAGAGCAATATCCTCTTCCCAGGACAGGAGTCAGGAGGGTGTGGATCTTGCATGAGGATGCCCTGCTCACTCCTGCCAAGCGTCAGATCCTCTCCCTCTGCCATGGCTGCAGTTAAGGAGTCCAAGGGGCAGAGAAAGGCGCAGTGGGATTTGCAGCAGAGGCTCTGCGAGGCTGAGAAGCAGCCAAGAACAGGCGGCACAGGCTGGTGAGAGGGGAGGGAGCCTGGGGGAGAGGCAACAGCCTGGGAACGGGGTGCAGGGAACAGCAAAGGAGCCACGTGGAAACGTGGTGACACTGGGGCACTGGGGACGTGCTCCTGCCCTGCTCAGAGATGGGTCCTTGGGGTCATGGGGATGCGTCCTCACCCTGCTCTGAGCATCTCTGTGCTCCCCATGCAGTGCCACCGCAGTAGGTCCCAATAGGGCAGTCCTGCAGTCCCTGGGCACATGTCACAGCAGCCCTGGACATCAATCACATGTGAGGAACAAATGGCCAGGACAATTCAATGACCATCCCCCGCAGCTACAGTTATTTGGGGCCATGTCTAAGCTTGGAGAATTTAGGGGAAAATTAGTTTATGGGAGAGAGGAACGCCGGGAGCTCCGGGAATGGTGCTGCCACTTCCTCTGCTGGGTCAGGAAGTGCTAAAGCTGCCTGTACTGCAAGGTTTCGGTGCTGCTGGCAGATGGAGGAGGTGGAGGCAGCAGGGTCAGGAGTCCCAGGGCAGGACCATGCTTTGCTCACCCTAACTCAGCCCCCAGGAGCCCCATTCTGCTCCCAACCCTCGCCCACCCCCCGCTGCCCTGGGGGGTCCCCGTGACAGCCGGACCCCACGCAGCATGTGCTCAGCATTGCTGCTTGTCAGCGAGCAGGAGCTGGGGGTGGGCTGGAAACAACAGCCATATGTCAGAGAAGGCTGAGCGAGGAACACGATGTTTTCTGCTAGGGGGTGAATCAGTACGAGAGCCTGATCATCTTCTCCTGAATTAATTAAATAGCAATCCGGTGTATCTGTGCTTTCAGAACTGCTCTTCCCTGCTCCTCAAAGCACCGATGGGGATCCCAAACCCTCAGCAGCCCCCCCCCGTTGCCCAGAACACCCAGTGCTACCGCGTCCCCTCCTGCAGCAGGAAGAAGGATACTCAATCAGCACTTTGGAGCCAAACCTTCCTACCAGCAAGCTCCTGGCACCAGGGCATCTTCTGCTGAAGCCGGGCTCGGGCTGTGCTCTCCCTGCGTCCCTCTGTCCGTCCCAATTATCGACTGACACAAGTTCTGAGTAACCAGAGCCGTAAGAGGCACAAAACCCATCCCCTCCCCTCCCTGAAACCCAATGCGGGTGGATGCCAGTGGTGCTGGGCCAGCCAGGAATGGGCGCTGAACTTTGCCTGAGTGCCCCACGGGGTGAAGGCTGAGCCATCCCTGCTGCTGTGCGCTGAGCCCCCCAACACCTCCCCTTGTCCCCAGCCCAGTGATGGCCGTGGGGTGCAAGCTCAGCGTCTCCTGATACAGCCACCGTGACAGCTATATTGAGCAGGGATGAGCCCTGCTCTGCATTCGGTGCCTCTGAGGACACCAGGGATTGAGCTACAACGACTGACCACCCCCACAAGGCTGGGGAACACCTCCATGGTGCGGGAAGGGGAGCAGCATCAGGGCTGGCAGCCTATAAATAAGCGAGGCTCGTCTCCCTTCGGTAACCATCCCAAAGCTGATATGTACGAGCCCCAGCTGCCTCCGTCCCACCGCTGTCTCATGGAAGAAGCATCCGGACCGGGGCCGCAGCGATGGCAGCTGGTGCTGTCACTTGCCGGGGGAAGACGAGGGCAGCGGGCACGAAGCCCGCCTGTGGGGTGCGGTGTGGGTCCGTAACGGGGCGAATGGGGCTGAGCGCTGCCACTCGCCTCCCCCTGCGTCACGGCGCTGGCACAGTCAGACAGACAGACGGCCGGGCGGACGCACCGCCCCGGCATCGCGCTGCTGTAACGCTGCCCTCTAACGGTCGCATTCCGCTCCACGTCCCCTCCGGTCCCCTCAGCTTTTTGATTTTGGGGGCTCACCTGGACGTGAACCATCCCGCACGCCCCGCAGGCTTCCACGCAGCTCCCCGGCAGCAACGTGCAAAGGGTCCCGCGGCTGCTCCGTCCCGACTCCGTCCTTCGCTGCGGGGATGGGGAGGGGGAAGGGGACGAGGGTCCCCCTGGGATGCTCTGCTCCGCCAGCGCTGGCTCTCAGCCCGCCCCACTGCTGGGGGAATAGCAGCCCGGGGACCTGCAGCCACCAGCTCCGTGGCCGTAATCCTCCTGTCAGCCTCCCCCTGTGCGCTGGCGGGTCACCAGGGGAGGGGATTAGGGAGATAAGGGGAAAGCTCTGCAGCACGTTCCCATTGCCTGCCCGTGCCCCAACCGTCCCCCTGCCACTGCCCCATGTGCCACCATGTCCCCAGCTGGCACGTCCTCACGTGAAACACCGAGCAGCAGATCCAGCACCAGCATTAATGAACACCCCAACATGCTGTCCTGCTTTGGCTGAGGCAGCAAGCTGTGAAATCCAGCAGTGCTCCCAGGTATTTGCATCTGCATCCCCAGGAAGGGGCTCCCACAGCCCAAGGGCTCTTTGGTGGTAAAGATCCCTTTTAGGGCACAATTTAGAGGTCAGACAGTTGGGCTAGATGATCTCTGATGGTCCCTCCCAACTGAATTTCTCCTCTCCTCCCCTCTCCTTCCCTTTTATTCTCCTCATTCCCTTCCCTTCCATTTAAAATCAGTTTCATCCTATCCTATCCTATCCTATCCTATCCTATCCTATCCTATCCTATCCTATCCTATCCTATCCTATCCTATCCTATCCTATCCTATCCCATCCCATCCCATCCCATCCCATCCTGTCCCATCTTATTCCATTCCATTTCTACCCTATTCTATTCTGTTCCATCCCATCCCACCCCATTTCGTTCCATTCTATCCTGTTCTAAATTCCCGTCCATTCTAATTCCATTCAATTTCATCCTATCCTACCCTACCCCATCCTAAATCTCACACCATGGGCACGCACAGCACAGCTGCAATTCTTTTTTAACCCTGCAGAACATCTCCCCATCCACAGCCCCAGCAGAAGACGAGCTGTTTGCAGGCAGGCAGCTCCCTTTGGGCTATGGAAAAATAATACGGTATGAGAACATCACGTAGCTCTTGTTTCTCTAAATAGTTTATTTTTTCCACTGCCCCACAATGGCCCTGGTATTGCCTCTCTTCCTATTACTCTTTGTGTCATAAGCAGTTAATTATTCATCCCCTTGTTGCACTGCTGCTCTGCTCCCACCTCCTGGTGCAAATGGCTTCAGCTCCAAACTTGGGCTGCAATCAAAGAGGACTCAGCAGGAATGAGTTCCTTGCACAGCACAAGCCACGTGCCAAATGCAAGAAATTTAGGCTGTGGCTGCTCAGATTAATGACCTGCATGGCTCCTGGCCCTGGCCCTGGTCTGGGTGTTGATGCTACCGGGGTTGGGGGGGGGTCAGCTGCAGCTGTAGTTCTGCTATGGGGACAGATACCCACAACCCAGAGGTGCCCCATCTCTGTGCCACCGTCACAAGGGAGCAGTGCTGGATCTGCCACCAGCACAGCTGCACTTACAGCTATGGAGCAGGAAAAGACAAGGGAAAACAAAAAGTATCTCTGTGATCCTTTCTTCATTCCCTCACAGAGCAACACGGGTCTGCAGGTCAGACTTCCCTCTCGGATGCTTGGAGCCAAGGAGGAGCAGCTGGAGGGGGGCACAATGCTTCCACACCCTGCTGGGTCTCCTCCACTCTCCCACCCCCAGGCTCTGCCCAGCCACTTCCATCCTATTACAGAGCTATTCCTGGCCATGCCAAGCACCTTAGCCCTGTGCTGCTGCCTCCTTCCCAGAGCCACCACACCTCCTGTCCCTCTTTTAGAGCATCAAAACCTCAATACCCCACTTGGCTGTGTCACCAAGCCCTACAGCTTGGCTAATGCACTGCTGTACCTTCAGGCAAATCACAGTGATTTCTGACCCCTCTGGGCTGCAGCGAGCAGACACTGCTGACCTCTATAGACCAAAAATCCCTGCATACCACTGCCTCTATTTCTGAACTCTTTCCTCGTTATTTGATGGCCATAGCCCACCCAGCACAGCTCTGCCATTCACCTCAACCTCGGTGCGCCGTGCTGCCACGGTAATCTCAGCTCTTTCATAATTAACAGGGCTAAACACTGGATGGAAATAGCATCCTCCCTATTAGCTATGCACAGAGTGGTTTAGAAATCATGTTGGGGGAGTGGGGGGGTGATCTGCAGCCTTGCTGTGCTGTTCCCTTCTCACTGTGCCCCAAGCATGGGCACCAAGTTTGCTTCTTCCTGCATCCATCACTACACCTTTCTGTTCACTGGGAATACACCAGCTGCTCTCCTTGCTGTCTTTCCAAAGCTGGGTTCATTTTGGCTCTGTCCTGCTGCTGGCAGACACAGCTTTGCTTTCACACCTGGTGGAGGGAAGATCCTATGGAGGAATTGGGACTTTGTCCCCAAACCCAGGTGAGATGTGACCCATGAAAGAAAGGGGATTTTGTCCCTAAGTTCAGGTGGGATGTGGCACCTGCTAGCTAAAGGAAGAGACCAGGAGCTGGATGTGCTGCAGCATACTGGAATGGTTAACAGAGGGGATCTGGGGTTGTTCCCCAGCTCTGGAAGCTCATTCTCTAAATGCATTTGTATAATCAATAAATGTGAGGGTCTAGGAGAGGTGCAACCAGGCTCCACTCCTTCCAACAGTGCAGATGAATTACCTTCACCTGTGCTCCCATGGCTGACTTATTGCTTGCCTCAGAGGTTCAGGCTGTGATTCAGCAGTTCCTATACAGCATCCATGGGCTGGGATGTGTGGCTGAGCATCAGCATCCCTCATCTGACCTCAGTGTGCACCGTGCTCACCCCTCTCTGGGTTATCAGCAGGTTCAGCATCTGATGAGCAATTAATAAGGTGGGCAAATACCTGCTGACTTACCCCTTAGAGCAACAGATGACCAGCTCAAATGAGAAACTTCTCTTGAGATAAATCAGTGTCACTGGTCCCTGAATCCTTCCTGCCACAGCTCTTCCAGGGGAAAACTTGAGCACAGGAGAGGAAGAGGTGGCATCATTGCGTGGCATCAAAGCGATCTGAACTTTGCCAGGTTCACTTCTGTGCTTCTCAACTCAACTCCAGGCTTGGAATTCAGCACATCCCTGCCTTCTTCAACCCCACGAGGAGCACAAACCCCAGCAGCAGCCGGGAGGGATCTGCGCTCTGCAAACCCAATACACCAGGAGCAGATCCACCCTCATCTCTATGGCTCTGTACCCTCCCCCAACCATCCCATAATAATAATCCCTACCTTATCAGCCAGGCTCTCACTGTCCTCAGTGAGCAGATAGACGGCCCCGCTCTCAGCCAGCAGGATGGCAGTGTCAGTGGTGGAGGACGACCTGGGCCGACCCTGATGCTGATGCAGGATGGCGGTGAGGCTGCTGTCCTGGGGAGCTTTTCGGATGAGGTGTGGGCTGCCCTTCTGGGGGTCCAAGGAGCCACTCTTGGCCCTCCGGCTTCCACTGTGAAGGCTGGTGCCACGCTTGATGGAGGGACGGGAACGGATCTGCTGCAGCACCCGGTTGAAGGCGGTGGGACGCGCTGGGAGGTCGTGCAGGGAAACGGCGTAGGAGACGCGGTGCATCTCCGGGGAGCGCTCCTTCTCGTCGGGGGATTCGTGGTCAGACAGCCCATAATGAGGTGGCAGTGAATCCTGTGAGTTCTGGTGCTCGCGTTCCCTTGACCGCCGGCGGCTGTGGAAGAGGTGCTTCAAGCCGTGGCCGAACATGGAGCCCTCAGACAGCTGCTGGATTTTCTGCAAGGAATGAGAGGAGAGAACGTCCTGTTATTGTCCAGAAGGATGGCATCAGCTCGCTCCCATGGCTGTGTTTCAGCAGTTGGAGGTTACAGAGACAAGTGATAAATGTCCCTTGGGGGTGTCCCCAGACAGTGCTCACACCAGCGCTGCGCCAAAACGTGATGTGTGAGGGCTAAGAGCTTCTGGGGGGGGTGGGACCCCCATTTTCCAAAAGGACCTGCGTGGGGGAGCCAGCACAGCTGCAGGCACCCTGAGCGAGTGCTAAACATTGAAGGTGTGCAGAGCTGGGGACACGCAGGGTGGCTCAGGATGGCTCAGGGCTGCAGCTCCAGCAGCACCCATACAGGTCTCTGAAGGAGAAGCAAAAGCATGCAGAAAGCCACACAAACCTCCAAGCAACCCTAAGGGCAGCATGTTTTTAGTAGGAGAACCCACGGTCCCCCCCCAGCCCCACAGCATCAGCCCCAGCATGCAGTAGGGATGGCACCTCTCCTTTGGTCTGGGTGCTGGAACAAATCTACTGCTGATTGTGGCCAGATAACTCCAGAGCAGTTCCCCAGAGTCACTACAGTGCCTGGACAGCATCCCCAGGAGATGGGCACTGTGGGTCTCCAGACGACGATCCTGGCTCTATTGAGGTTCAGGGGAATTTTGCTGCTGATGCAGTGCAGCAGAGATTTCTCCCCAGGGAAACTGATTCCCGTAATTGGAGCACTGTCATTTACTCATGCTTGAAAACAAGCATGCAGGGAGCTACTTATAGCTTTTGTGGCCACTTGGCAAAAGCACTGGTTTCTGAGATGTGACCTTTGGGAGCCACAGACGACCACGGGGCTTCACATCCCTACAGGAGGGACCCCATCTCCTAAGCCTGCAGATATGAAAGCCCAGCGTCCACGAGGGGCTCATTCTCATCACACCTACAGGATGCACAGGGGATCACAGAACCACAGGATCATGAAGGCAGGAAAAGGTCTCTCGGATCACCCAGTCCAACCCCAATCCATCCCACTGTCCCCATTGACTGCGGCACCTCCAGGGTGACCCCCTGTGACCCCCTGTGACAGTGACCCCCCCCCACCTCCCACCAGGGCAGCCTGGTCCAGTGCTGACCACTCTTATTTCTTATCATCCAACCTGAAATGGGGGTGTTACACAAGCACTAAACACTACAGGGAAAACCTTGAATCCTTCCATTACCCGTTCATAATGAAAACGCATGCCCTCCTGGTTCTTCCCAAAAAGTCTGTAACGAATCCCCAACGCTGGATTGCTACTTGGGGAAATTGTGATTTAGATTTTATTCTATTTATAGTGTCTCTATGGAAACAGAGGCAGCATTAGGTGGGTAATAACCACAAAGCTGTGGATTTCTGTCACCAAGGGTACGACGTAGCCTCAGATGCACAGTTTGCCCTTTAGGAAGTCCAGGTGGAAAGGAACAAGCAACGCCTTTCCTTGAGGGAAAAAGAAACAAAACAAAGGGAAAGGTGCAATAAAGACATTCTATAGCAGCTGCATTGGGTGGAAGCCAAAAAAAAAAAGGGGAAAAAAAAGGAAAAAGAGGCCAAAAGAAGGGAGCAGGATCCTGGCATTGCTGGGCTGTGGATGTAGGGCTCGCTGAACTGTGGACCTGTTGGCAATGAAGAGTGGTCCCTGTGAACACGCTGCTGCTCTGCAATACTTATTGCTGATGTAAAATCTCTGTTTTTCTTGTGTTGCTCCGGGATGTGACTGCACTTCCACAGCAGAGGCATTTTTCTGGCACAGAGCTGCTTGTGGCTCGGAACAGATTGTCTACATGGGCTATTTTGGAACTGCCATTGCTTAATAACTGATGCAATGGATATGGAGGTTAATCTTGCTGTGCAGGCAGCTGTAAACCACCAAGATTATTACCAGAATACACATATACACGTATTTATTAACACAGGTAAGGTCTCCTAGTGATGCCAGGATCTGGTTTCCATGGACTGCAGAGGAGCAGCTCCTGGCTCACATCCCCGTGCCAGCGGATCAGACCTGGGGTATCAGCTGGGTTTGGCACAGAGGAACCTCGTGGTCCATCACCAAAGGTTTTCCAGCTCTTTGATGGGCCCTGCCCTGACATTTAACCCCCATTCCTCAGGTTTCAGATGCACAAGGCGGGGATCTTATCACCATGACCGTATAGCAGAGCCACGCGCCAGGTTCAATTATTATTATTATCACTATTAATTATGCATATCCCTGGCATGCCCAGAGGCTCCAGCCAATATTCTGCAGCCCATTGGAGGCATTGCATAAAGAGAGTGGAAAACTACCCCGCTGCATCCCATTGCATCCCACTGCATCCCATTGCATCTCATCCCATCCCACAACACCCAGCACCTCAGGGCACCAGGGGAGGACAGGACCCCTCGGCCACAAACATATAGATGTTCTACAATGGAAAATAAAGCACTCCCCCCCCACGCTTCTCCTCTTGGGGACAGGAGGAGAGAACAAACATGTGACAAGTGTTAGTCATGTTGCTCCGTGCACTACCGAAGTGCTGTAGTGATGTGCACTGCCTGCAAGCAAATCTGCACCTTTGGCTGCAACTACCAGGTGCTGCTGCAGCTGAGGAGCTCCGGACCCCAAATCTATAGGGCATGGAGAGGAGCTGGGAGTCACTGAATGATAGCACGGAGGGCATCAGCCTGTGGCTGTCACCTCTGCATTGCTGTTATCAACCGCAGGGATGCTGAAAGAATGCTGGGGTCCTTGCTGCAGCATCTGAACATCTCCTGCATGGGAAGATGCTCTCCTTTGGGGGGGCTAGGGGCTTAGCAATCAGCCCCCATGGGGCATGAGGAGCTGTTGGGGTCCTTGGCATCACCCTGGGAGGTGTGGGTAAGCGATGCCCTGGGGAGGTGATGGATGGAGCTGCTTTCGTGTCCACGCTGCTGCTGGAGCTGCCTGACAGCAGCTCTGCTCTGGCAGCCACAGGGGATCCATCTCACCTTGGCGGTGTCCTTTTAAGACCAAAATACGCTTGGAAAATTGTTCGTGCGATGGATTAAATAGAAATGTACCAGCGGGTTGAGAATAGGTGGCTGGCGACCTTTATGGAGAGGAGTTGTCCTCTGCGGCCTGCCTGCGAGGTTCAAAGCTCAGCCCACCACAATCCCACCCCACTGCTCATGCCAAGGCCCCCAGGGCTGCATGGTGGGACCCCCTGGATGGCTGCTCCCCATCACACGGGGTTGGGTCAGGCCCAAAGAAGGGGAAAGGCTGAGGACAGCACCGTGGGGTCATCGCTGCTCTCAGCTTTCGGGTTCAGAGGAAGGAAAAGCTGGGGCAGCGCAGATGGAGATGGTGAAACTGGAGATGGAAACGATGCCAGGTTTCAGCTTTCAGCCCTCTGACAGATTGGACCATTTGGGAAAATAGAGAGAAATACACCCAGATCTGAGATGCCTGGGGACACAGGAGTGGGAGCTGAGCTGTAAGTGCCCCTGTGCAGGGACTGGTGAGCCCAGAGCTGCAGCCAGGAGGCTGCAGTGTTTGTATGGCTCCAGCCACTCTGCTGCAGAGCAGAAATCTCCGCCACCCAACATATTTTTAAGCAAAACTATGTGTCATGCATCTGCTCTGCTCCTTGCCAGAACTTTTCTTTTCTTTTTTTTTTTAAACCTCTTTTTCCCTAATGGAGCCTTTGCTCTTAGCACAGGACTTGGGGTTGGGGAAAGGTAAGCTGTTGGAGATATGCTGGGGCTTGGGGATGGGCACAACACAATGCAGCTCTTTGTTTCCATGTTCCCAGCTCAAAACTGTCCCAGCATACAGAAGTTCACACCTGAGGCTCCTTCACTGCCCACTGGGAGCTGAGTGTGGGGCTGTGAATCTGGGATTGGGCACCAGCCTGGAACAGCTCCAGAGGGACCTGGGGCAGGAGAACTTCCAGATGACTCCGCTTCCTAAAGATGCCACTAATGGCAGCAGTAGGAATTGGTGGTGTTGGTGGAAGGGCCAGCAGTGAGCTCCCTTTGGGAGCTGCGGGCAGCACCAGGACGCAATTTTTCCTTCACAAAGCACATTTGAGGATTGACTCCATACAGGCAATTAATTATTGGGCTACAAATGCGTTACGGGGAACATCAAGAGGTAAACCTGCATTTGGGCACCGTGCTTGCATCAATAAAATCAATGGCAGCCTGGTCACTGCCATGAGCTGGATGTGGCTGAAGATGGGCTGAGCTCCAGCTCAGCACTGGATGCGCATCTGAGGGATGCAGGTGGATTCCTGGGGTTGTTTGGGCAGCGTGGGCAGCTGCTGGGACTGCTTCACCCCAGCATCATCATCACTGTAGGGACATGCTCATCCCAGGGGCATCTCCATCCCAAGAGCATCCCCAAACTGAGAGCATCGCCATCGTGGGACCATCCTTAGCCCTGGGAGCATCGTCATCCCAAGAGTATTTTCATCCCAAAAACAAACCCATCATTGGATTGTCCCCATTGTGTGGCCATCTGTACTGTTGGGGGTCTCCATGGTGGAACCATCCCCATCATGGGACCAATCCCATTGTGTGGCCATCCCTACTGTTGGGCCATCCCTGCTGTTGGGCCATCCCCATCGTGGAAACATCCCTATTGTGGGACCACCCCCACTGTGGGACCATGGGACCACCTCCATCGTGGGACCATCCCCATCATGGGACCAATCCCCATTGTGTGGCCATCCCTACTGCTGGGCCATTCCCACTGTGGGACCATCCCTATTGTGGGACCATCCCTATTGTGGGTCCATCACCACCGTGGGACCAATCCCATCGTAGGGCCATCCCTCATCCTTCAAGGTGACACCTGTGGCAGCACGGGGACCACATGCTGGTGTCATTGGCACCCACCATGCCACACATCCCTCCAGCACCCCCACACCCCAATGCCAGGCTCACAGGTCACTGCCTGCCCCAATAACCCCACGGTTACCCTACAGACAGTCCCAGCAATAACCTGCAGGGACCCTCAGCCCCTCCATCTCCCTCCCGTTGCTCACCTTCAGGTCGGGGGGCTTGGAGCGCGGCGGGGGACCACCACCACCCGCCTCCGGGACCACCGCCGCCTCCCCGGTTTTAGCTTCCATGGCTGCAGCTCCGTGCTGCTCCCCCGCGGCCCCGTGCTCCTCTTCGGGTTGCTGCAGCTCGTCCGAACGGCACCGCTTCATACCGCCGCTCCTCGCCCCCGGGATGCGGGGGCTTCTACGGCCGCGGTGGCGGCGGCGGCGGGCGGCGCCCGGGCGGCCGCTGCGGAG
>NW_024884809.1:57023-63719 GCF_019232065.1 Centrocercus urophasianus | reverse complement strand
CTCTGCCGGCCGGCGGCGGCGGGCGGCTGCGGCACCGGGCGCTGTGCGCGGCTCTGCGGGGCTGAGAGCGGCTGTGGATACGCGGGGCGGGGCCCGGGGAGAGAGGGAGGAGGGGGCGGGGGGCGGCGGGAGGACCCCGCGCTGCCCCGTCGGGACGAGGGCGCGATCGGCTGAGGCGCGCGCGGTGCGCGTCCCCGGGTGCCCATCCCGTCGGAGGTTTCCCCCGCCCGGTGCTCTGTCACAGGAGGAGCGCTCCTCTCCGCCGCCCTTTCCGAGCTGGAGCATCTCCCCGCTGCCCACCGCCCCCTGAGCCCCCGATGCTGGGCTTCAAGGCCACCTCCGTGCCCCCCCGCAGCTCTGTGTCGCCCCCCAGCACCCAGCCCCTCTTGCCATCTGCCCTCTCGACACCATGGGAACCTTCTGCAGTTCCCCGTCAGCTTCGTTTTGAGCACCTTTAGAACTTCTGTGCGACGTGCCACGTTTGCACCTCTTGCTCTTCACCCTCCTCTCCAAACGCGCTGTGCTTCCTGCGCTCCCATCCATAGGTAACTCCATGGTAACCTCCTCCATTTGAAAAAAAACAAAACCAACAACAAATAACAAAAGCTCTCAAGGAAACCGTTATCTAGGCACAGGAGGAGGCTTGTGCGTGTTTCACATTAAAATACGGGGAAATGAGGGCTGGGGGGTGAAGGCACCGTGGCTTTGGGGAATTCAGGTACGCAATTAAATGGAGGGAACGCAAGCAGGTTTGCACACCGTGAATCCCTCCTCTGAGAAGCCATCTCCCATTCCATCCTTACTCCTCGTGTTGGTCAGGGCTCCAACGACTCCCAGAAGAAATCAGACCTGCCTGCAGCTTCCCGGCTCCGACCTCATACCAAACCACCAGCGCTTCTGCTGCCTCCACTGCGCTCCCCGTCCCGCCAGCAGCTCTGTGCCCTGAGCCCTTACAGAAATCCCACCCAGCCCTTGGCCACGCGGTGCTCCCTATTTTATCAGCTCTCCCCCAGACCTCCCTGCAGCCACAGAATCGCCAGCAGAGCAGCACCCAGAGAACATCGAGATTGCATTCCCCCCAGGTGCTTCCTTTCTCTCCATCTCCCACCTGACAACACGCCCGTGCTGGGGGTCTGCGTGCCCCCTCCTGCTGCCTCCCTGGGCACAGCATACCTCGGGAAGGCTCTTTGCTCCCCATCTCAGCATCTCCTGCACTATTTTTAAAGCTGTGGCAATTCTGGTCTCCTTACAGATACAACCGTGTGAAAATAACTTGTAAAAATATATATATATTCGAGATGAAGATTGAAGGGAAGATCTAACAAAGCTGGTAAGGTTTGCTAGCTTTTAATATCGAAGTTTGCTCCATAAATACACGTTCATCCCTCTGCCTTGCCTGTGTGCACAGATATCCCTCCCATTGCAGAGCATCGGGACGTGCAGCCACCTGCTCACACACACCTTTCAGCTTCGGCTCCTGCTGTAAAGCTGTTAGAAGCACGAGCTCTGAGAGGGCGACTCGGCCCTCCTGCAAAGAGCTGGGAAACGTCCCCTGGTGCACGGGATCAGTGCTCCAGCAGCACGTGTGGTGGCTGGGATGAGGATGGGAGGTGCACACCTGGGCTTCCTCCCTCCTACAAGAGGAGCAGAGCAGAGCCCCCTCCTACTCCAGCTCTCCAGATGGCTCCGAGCCAGAGCGAGTAGGAGAAATCACGACTACCCGATGGCTGCTTGGCAGTTGTCGTGAAACAACCCAGCAGTTGTCAAGCCGGATCGCTGTCGCCTGCTGGGAGCCACGCTGCCACAACGTGGCAGGACTCGGGGCCGCCCCATCCCCGGCTGCTTCCTACGGAGCCCCAGGTCCTCACCAGGGCTGACCGAAACTGCTGGGCTGGGTTTGGGGAGCAGAGCTCAGCCCCCAGCACTGAGAGAGAGCTCGGTTGCAGCGGCGCTGGGCTGAGGGCACAGCATCCCTCCTGCCAGGCACCGTGGGAAGGCTGTTGTGGAATAAACATCCCATTAAGCCCAGGAAAAATAAAATTAGCTCGCCGAGCCCAGTGGGATGGGAAGCAAACAGCTCCATCGGCACTCGAGAGCGAGCGTTTATGTAAGCAACGGGCTCAGCAGCTGTGGGAGCAGCAGCACGAAGGAGCTGGGCAGGGAGCAGGCGGACACCAGCACCTTTCCCAGGCGGTTGTCACCTGCAGGGCACAGCGGTGCCCACTGGTGTTGCAGGGGACCTTTGGTGATGCTCCTCCTTGCGGGATGCAGAACGGAGCAGCGAGCCCAGGGGGCACAGCGCAAGGCAAGGAGGCTTCTCCCTGTGCTTCCCTCTGTGCCAGGGGTGCTCGGGTGCAGTGAGAGGGTGGTGGGGTTTTGGGGACCCGGGTTGGACTGCAGGGACTCGTGAGGGCAGCGCCGTGAGCACAGGGTGCCTGGAGGTGGTGTGTGCCCTGCTTGCAGTGCTGGGGTCCTGGGAGGAAGCGGAACAGCCACTGGGCTCCTTTCTGCTGCCTCTCCTCCACTGCCCTCTGCCTGCCTAAAGCCCGTCTCCTACAGCATCTGCTTCAGCCTCCTCAGTCCCCAAAGGCCTCAATTAAACACGTAATTAGGAATGCGTTGCAGTAACAGCAAAACCACCCTTCAAACTGGAAAAAGAGCATTCTTCACACGGCAAGATTTGTGCAAGCCTGCAGGAGCTCGCTGGAGGCAGAGCCCCACGTTTCTGGTGCAGACAGACTGGGGCAGCTCTGGGTTCACACCACACACTCCCACCAACACAGGATGCTCTGTGCTGGGAATAATGGGGTGCAATGGGGAGCAGAATGCCAGCAGCTTGCAGGTACCAAGGAAGCCCGTTCAATCTGTTATGGATCTGCCTCTCAGCCCTGAGAAGTGTCATCCTCCAGGAGAGCTTCTCCGGGAGGGAGCACTCAGGATCTCTTACCCTGCGCCGTTAAGGAATCACTAAACTCACACAGCAGATTTTCCCATTGTGGAGAGCAGGCAAAGAGCTTTCTCCCTTGCACCCAGTTGTTGGCTAACAAGGAACCTGATAACAAGGAACCTGATTCCACCCCTGAGGATCTCAGGTCCATCCTGGGCTCCAGTTTCACCCCACAGCTGGGAGCACAAGCAGGCACCAGGAGCACAGCCCTGCAGGGATGCAGCACCCAGGGACCACACCGCCCTGTGGATGCCATCCCAGCAGCAGAGCGAGCAGGATGGCAGCGGGGTGATGGATGGCAGCTGTCTGTGTGGCTGCAGCACAATTACAGAGCGGAGCAGTGCCGGAGCCGGCCGGGGAGATGGCAGCACTCCAGCTCTGCGGCTCCTTCCTTACCTGGCTAAATTGGTCCATCTGCACAGAGCAGCCTGGCTGCCAGACAGCTCAGCCCCCTCTGAAAGCCGGAGGCATCAATGCCTTTGCTAATTGGACCTGTTGCCGTAGATGTTTTTCGCTTTGTTTTCCTTCCAGGCAGCGGTCGGGGCGTGCTGAGGGTATCAGAGCCCTGCCAGGGGCTCCCACCTGTGCCAGGAGGGCAGGACCTGAAACCAGCTGGAGGAGGCGAATACCTCTGCCCGTCCCTTCCCCGCGTGTAGCTGTGGGAGGGGAGTGGGACTCATCCCTTGGCACAGAGGTAGGCAGCACCCGTCCCTTCCGTGCCACGATGGGGCCGTCACCGCCGACGGACTGCAGCCATGCAAGGAGGGCTCGGAGCAGCTGCGGCCGCCTTATTGCATCTGTACGAACGCGAGCAGCCCCAGCACGCAGCTCCCCGCGGAGCGGTGCCCACACATCCCCACCCTCCTTCCTCCCCTGCCCCCCTTCCCCAGCTGGCAGCGGAGCGCCGGGTCCGGAGGAGCGAATAAACAGAGATTTGACCGAGCAGAGGAGATGGAGGCATTCGCGAGAGCGCATCTGAGAGCTCGGGGCGAGCGGAGAGCTGGCGCTGGAGGAGCGACGGTAATTACAGCCTGTTTGCGCTCACTCCCTCATTTAGCAGCAGAGCTTTCCATCCTCGCACGCAGCCCGGCTCCCGCTACTCGCAGCCCGCAGCTCTCCCCCAATTCCCAGCTCTGCCCCATCACCCCCCAGCTCTGCCCCCTCCTCTCCCCCGTGGGGCCACGCAGCGTTTACCTCGCCGATGGCTGCCTCGGTTCATCCCCTTCTCCCTCGCCCTGTTGCTGGAGGAGCAGCAGTGAAATTACACCTCCTGCTCCACACCCCCGCGTTCCCGTACTGTCTCTCCTGGCCAAACCCCGTTCGTTGCCTGCTGTTATTTTTAGCTTCTGGGAGCACTGATCTTTTTTTTTTCCCTCTTAATGGCACACGTGTGCTACGAGAGGAACACGGATGGAGCCGCGGGTCCCAGCACAGCGAGCGCCCGTGGGGCAGAACGGCTTTTTTGCTCTTTGCTTCCCTCTCCCCCTTTGCACCGCAGCCTGCAGACCCCCACGGGCTGCCGCCCCCTCCCGCAGGTGAGGAACGACCACGATTCCTCCTTCCTGGGGATAAATCAGGAGTGCAGCAGAGATAGGGCAGTACGTGGGCTCCTTGCATCTGGCGCTGCTTCCACGCACCTGGGCACAGAGCAGCTCCCTGCCAGAGGGGGTGGGGGGAAATGGAAGAGGATAAGCAGCGTTTTTCTCTCTATTAGGAGGTGGGGATCTGATCTAAGGCCTCTCGTAGGGATGAATGAAGGACTGTGAAAATACAGTGCTCCTCCTCAGTGAGAGGAGGCAGAGCACTTATATCTGGGACCATCTCCAGCACCCCGCTCCAAGATGAGTGCCCATCACAGCAGCCCTCATTGCCAGCCAGGAGCCCAGCATTACCTGCAGCCCCCTGGCAGCACAAGGAGCTCGAAGCCATCCTGCAGCTCAGCAGGAAAATAAATCAGGAGCAAAGCACAGGGCTGGCAGCTCACTGCTGGGCAATGGCCCCTTCGAGGACACCTCTGCTGCTCTCCATCAGGATTTTCCAGTCGCTGTAATGAAGTGAAAGCTGATTTACTGCCCTTGCCCTGCAGTTCTGGGCACGCTGCGCACCTCACCTTCAGTGCTAACAGGAGTGTTTAAAGGGCTTTCAGGCGCAGCACCAATCAACCCCAAATAACAGCAGGGGCTGGGGAAGGCTAGGAGAATATCAGGATACGGAGGATGCCAGCAGGCTATCCTGGAAATGCTTGCATGATAGTTGGAGATTCAATGCAAACAGTGCCCCGAAGGCCAAGGGCTTTTGTAGCACAGAGGAGAGCTTTTTGGAAAGCAGATGATTCATAGCAGCAGAGATGGCTGACTGCTTAGGGAAGCCTCAAACCTCAGCAACTTCCAACTCCTGTTGCATCTAATGAGGCTGCAAGCTGCCCCTCCTCAGAAATAACATCTTGGTGACAGTTCTCTCCACACTGCTGTCCAAACAGCCGCAGATCCGCAGCTGGATGAAGTGGGGTGGTTACATGAGATAGGATTCAGGCAGATCCCAAGCTCAGGTGGGCTGAGGGGAGGACGAGCAGTGGTGCTGCAAGGCAGGCGGCGCAGCAACCCAACTCCCAAACACTCCTGGAGTCCATCCGTGGCCTCCCTTACTTTCATCCATGTTGCAATGAATTAAGCATGTTTTAATATCAAAAATGGAAGATTGAGGATCAGCAGTCATAAATCTTTCCGTATGAAGCTGGTGTGTATGCAGGGCAAGCACAGTAATTAGAGTCATGCAGCGATTTATTTGGAGGAAGGAACTGAAGGCGTTCAGATATTGAATTCTCGTTCTCAGCACACGCCAGTTCCTGCCCAGGGTAAATCCCTCCGTGGTGGGGATGCTGGAGGGGTGGAAGGGCTGGATGGCACACAGCTGGGGCTTCCACATCCCATGGTGGGGACAGCAGTGCCCAGGAAGGCTCCTTCACTGCAGGTGGGGATGCTGGGTCCGGAGCTGGGGATCATTTGTGGCCATCGCACCAAACTGAGCACCACCCCCAGCCTGGGCCCCAGTGCATTCCTGCTCCCTTTACACAGCTGCTCGCTCCGGCCCAGCAGAGCCAGTGGCAGACATCTGCATTTCAGGCACGCAGCACAGAGCTGAAGCCATGGTTACACACCTCTTTCTATTCTAAGCAGACGCTTTCCCGAGTTGCTTCTGGCTGTCCTCTGCCTTCCTACCTTTGTGCCTGGGAGCTGGCAGGAGTTACCCCAGCACGAGAGCAGCTCTGCAGGCGGCTGCAGCTGACCCACGGGCTGGAGGTGGGCTCTCCAGCTGGGGCAGTGTGAAGGCTGTGTGTCCTGAAGCAATCCAGCCCAGAAGCAACGGCACCGTGGGACGGCGGATCCTTTGGGGCAAGTGAGATGGAAATCAGCACTGCGGGGCCACGGAGGGAGATGGGGCCTCTGGCTGCACCTCCGGAGCCCCAGGAGTTTGGTGCTGGTGGTACTGAGCTCAGGGCTGCTCCACCCCTCAGTAGCCACAGCAACACGCCAGGGGCTTGTGGATGCCTTTGAACGTTCCCCAGGAGGCACAAATCCCTCCAGAAATGCACCCCACGCATGTACAGGCTTTCAGTGTGATCTCTGGTTCCTTCCCTCAAGCGGGAATCCCTGGGCGCACAGAGTGCTTTGCCCCAAAGGAAGCAGAGGGTTTTGCCTTTGCTTAACAGAGATAAAAAGAGGAAAACAAGCAGCAGATCCCCAGCTTTG
>NW_024884809.1:0-57013 GCF_019232065.1 Centrocercus urophasianus | reverse complement strand
CTGTGCCATGCCATGCTGTTCTGTGCCATGCTGTGCCATGCTGTGCCATGCCATGCTGTGCCATGCCATGCTGTGCCGCACCTTGCTGCCTTGCTGTCCCACCACATCCTCCCCATGTTTGCTTTTTCCTCCAAACCTCAGCCTCCAAAATCACAGAGCTGTGCACGAAGGACCGAATTTTTTAACACATTCTTGAAGGATTAAATTTCAAGGCCTCATAAATACCCGGAGAGGCTCGGGGACGCACACCTAGCAGCAGAGGATAAGCATCTAAGAACTGGTATTTAAAAATGAATGAGTTGCGGTGTTCAGATCAATCCTTCCATATTTAGAAGCCCAATTCTTGAAGTCTCAACCTGGGAGAGGGACTCGGATGGAGCTGGGAGAGACCTCCTGGGGTTTCCAAAGGCAAGAGCCAAGCTTTCATGGAATCACAGAAGCATTAAGGTTGTAAAGGTGATACAGTCCAACCACAGCCCCTCTGTGCCCACTGCCCACATCGAGGACACACGTCAGCCACCATCAGCAGGTGAGGGCACTGCTGGGGCCCCAAACACCGCCTGCAACAGCATGGGGAAAGCAGAGGACTGCATTTATTTTTACATGCAAAGCATTTGTGTTTCCCTCTTTTATGAGATGGGCTGAAAGGAGTGAGAACAGACGATGGTGTTGAATTCCTGATCCAACACTTCAGATGCGTGCCATCGAAATAGCATTGCAAACAGACCCTATGGGAACCCACGGCTCTGGGTCCCTCTCAAGAAGCTCTGAACAGGAGCTGCTGTGCTGCGAGGCCGGGAGCAGCACCCTGCCTGTGTGGAATACATGGAAATGCATTTTGATGTTCCCTTTGAATCACTCCTCTCTCCTTCTCGTCCCCAAGGTGCTCTTAATAAAGCCAGAGGGGGAAAAGCTCTTTGTGTGGATTGTAGATGAGCAGGATCTTATCTTCTGTCTTGAATTTACCCTGTAACCCTGTTTAGAAGTGGAACACGAGGTGCTAGAGCCACCAGTTTGTGACCCATGGCTGAGAGAGGCCCCTTCAGCTCTGCCACCATCCCTCATCAGCCTCGTGCCGAAGCCGTTGGGTGGGAAGGTGCTGTGCTGGAAGCCCTTCCACGTGTGTGGGACTGGGCCAGGGATGGGACTCAGCTCCACATTTACCCCCACCAGGTCACCTCCTCTCCTCCTGTTCAGCCCAGTGCAAACCACAGCAGCGCTCCCCAACCCCATGTGCCGAGCGGGGAGCAAATTCCCCTTCCAGCCAGGCAGTTGTCAACCCCTGCTGCTAATTGGTGTGGCTGCTCTCTCCTGGGACTGCAAATCTGATGGTTTCTCACTGTCCTTTTGCATTTTGCATTGTATTCTGTTTAGCTGAGGATTTTTTAATTTAATTTAGAAGAAGAAGCAAACACGCCGACCTCTTCCAATTTCCAGCATGGCACAAAGCTACCTGCAGCCCATAGGGTTCTGTGCTGCACTCTGTGCACCCTCAGGTTCCCCAAGCACAGCTCCAGAGCACAGAGCCCAGTGGCACAGCTGAGGGCAGTACAGCCCTCCCCTCTCCCTTCCCCTTACTCAACAGCATCCCCACTTACTAGCAGGCAGGCATCAGCCCAGACTGAATGATGACATAACAGTAAGTGCCCCCATTGCATGGCAGCACGGACATCCAAACTGCTCACTGAAAGAGCATGACTGGCCCCAGCAGAGCCTGTAATTAAAGGGAACTGCAGCCCTGCATGGTTACAGCACTAATAAAGCAATGAATGGAGATGACGCTCCCCCGCTGTGGCTGGAGAACCTGGCTGGGCTGCAATCACGCTGTAAGCACTAATTGGAGAGGTCAGCTTCTTCCCATCAGTGCTGTGCTGAAGGCACAAGGGGAGAAGCATGGGGGTGGGAGCAGGAGCTTTGGCACAGAGAGCAACTCCAGGAGCTGGAGCCCTCCTTGAGGACATCTCCATCCCATTCAGCCTCACCAGGCCTGCAGCACTTCAACAGGAAGTGGAAAGATTTAAGAGGCAGCAGGAGGATTCTCACTTAGAAAGGAATCCCCTGCAGCTACAAAGAGCCAGTGCTGGGTGCACGGCAGGGAGGAGAGGTGTGAGGAGGAGGAGATCTGGGAAGGAGGAAGCATAGCAACACCTGAGCATATGCACACAGGGCAGACGCCAGGCTGTGCTGGCAGAGGCAGGGCTGCTATGAGAGTAACGTGCTCAGTGCAATGTCAGCATCCTCAGAGGGGATCCCCCAGCACAGCCGTGGGCCAGGAACTGTGCAGCTCAGAGAGGAGAGCAGAGGCACGTGTCACCTCAGCCCCTCTGAACCCAGGTGCGTAATGAAGCTGAAGGCAGCAGCACGGACAGCAGGCAGATACCTCCACAGGCAGCTCAATCTCTTCAAAAACTCAGAACTGGAGCAGGATTCCAACTCCTGGAGTGCAGAAGCAGCTCAAACAAGTAGGAAATGCACAGCCAGGGCACAGCCGGAGGTGCTCAGCCCACCCCAGGTGCAGGCACAGGCTGGGGCCATCGTGCAGCATGCTTTTATTTCTCCTTTCCCCTCCCCTGCGTGCTCTGCCAGCAGTGAGCGCCTGGCCAGGGAAGGGAAGATGGATTTGACTGCAAATGCTGCCAAGTGCAGCGAGTCAACGCGCTGGGAAAACTAAGGAGACAATTTGATCCTGCTCCTTTAGCACCAGCAATGCTGGGTGTGATTTGATAAGAGTCGGTATTTCCAAGCTGAAAGGCAACTGTTTAAACTGATGTCTGCAGGGCTCACGGGTTCCTTGATGCTTTCGTCTTAGCCTGCATTTCCACTGACAGAAAACCCCAGGCCAGGATTCCAGAAGCAGCGTCCCTCTGAGATGTGCCGACTGGAGCTGAGAGCAGCCTGGGTGCTTTGGTGAAGCTGTGTTTCCAGGCAGAGGGAAGGAGTGGGTCCCATTTCTACCGAGTGTGAGCGCTGCATCCCCACCATAACAGGGCAAATGTCAATGGCAGAGCCCCCAGCTGACCTCTGTGAGCCTCCTGGCTCAGCAGCACAGCGCCGAGATGGTGAGCTGTTAAGCACAGAGCTGGAGTCTAAAGATCAACATGAAGCATCCCTCGCCCTTCGGGTTTGGCTCCAAACACCCATGATGTAAATGGGGTTGGGTTGATGACAAACCTGCCCCACTGCTGGCACCGGCAGAGGACAGCAGGGGACTCCTTGGTTCCTGCGAGCCCCTGCCTGCTCTATTTTGCCACAGGCACAGCCAGCAAACTGCAGCACAGCCCCACAAAGCCCCAGTCAGTGCCTTGTGCACCTGCTGGCACCAAAGACTCTTCAGAGGGTTGAGCTCTGCAGACGTGATCTGCCTGAAATGAAATACAGAAGTGCTGCCAGAACTGTGGAGACGTCCTGGAGTGCACGCAGGGAAACAGAGCAGGTGCAGAGGGAGACGTGCTGAGATACTGCAGCCACAGAAATCCAATTCCCTGTTCAATTCAGTGCCCTGAAGATTGTGCTGATAGAGGAACATCTTTCAAACAGGGATGAGGCTGCAGGTTGGGGATGCAGAGAAGCACTCGTGTGTGTACACATGGGCACGGAGGGGGAGATGATTGAGAGAGCCCATAAGAGTGATGGTGGAGAATATGGAAGTGCACACAAAAATCAGCCTGGGAAATTCAAATAACTGCTGCGACGTAATGGGCTGAATGCATCCCGAGTGCTCAGCAGCGACACGGGGGAGACGTGGAGCCCGAGACGTCAGGAGCAGCCATTAGGATGGCTCCGCTTCAGAGGCTTTTAAGGAGCTATTTTTGCCATTCTGCAGTTACTCTGCAGGATATTCAGCCCCCACCATCCTCCAGAGAGCTCATCCTCTTCTCTCAGCGTTCCCCATCACCAGAGGTAGAAGAGGGGCCTGGAGCACGCAGCCACCGGCAGCACAGAGCTCCTGTGCTTGGCCACACAGTGCTGCTCCAGCACCACCCCGCTGGCCCCATCCCATAATACTACCCCTCTGCCACATCGTCACGATGGGAGCGTGGAGCTGTCACCCATCAGCACCCATCAGAGAGCCACGGTGTGGAATTACAACTGCTCTGGGAGCGCCGGGTCCTTTGGTTGGACGTGGGAGCCCTCGAGCAGCGTGTGAAGGCGCACCAGGTGCCAACAGCCTGCTGGGTGCTGCCTTCCAGTTGGAGACACCATCTCCACCTGCCAGCTCTACCAGTTTCCCCCTGGGACACCGCCAGGGTCCCAGTGCCAACACCTCAGTTATTTTTAATGAGGAGCAGGGCAGGGGAAGATCGTGTTTGCAACAGATATGGAAGGTACAGCTTACCAAGGGCAGGATGGGAACATGAGGTCACGACAGGAAGAGCTCTTTCTTGTTTGCCCACAGAAGGAGGTCAAGCTGTTGTGATCCCACTGCCTCCAGAAGCCTGAACGTGGTAACAGGAACAGAAGAGGCTCCGAGGTTGCAGCAGGTGGCTCTACAGCCGTCACTTTTGATGCAGGGCTCCCAGTCAGCATGGCAGCCTGCTCCCATCACTCCACTGACATTCCCCTCCGCACCCCATAGCCAGCTTCAGTGCCATCACTGCACGTGGACCAGCCCCAGCCCAGTTCCACCACCTCCAATGAATATCTGCTTCCATGGGACAAAAGGTCACAGAAGACCATCAGGTAGGGCTGTTATTTAACAAACTCAGACGTGATGGGGTTTGAGCTGCTCGGCAACGCTTTGAGGAGGAGCAGCCCCAGCAGAGCAGAGCTGCACTGCCCAGGGCCACCCTCCTGTGTGCTGCATGGCCCCGTCAGCTCACCCATACACTCCCCTCACAGCCTGTGGGTTATTATTCCAGCCTCCAAGGACATAAACAGTTCCCTTGACTTAAGGAATGAGGCTGAGCACCCAAAGCATTTCTCACCTTGTCAGAGCCTCCCACGTCCGGCCGCCACCCCGCTGCTCCTCCAGCCCCCCAGGCACAGCACAAAGCCTAGCACAAATCACACCTCTCCCAGCCTCCTCACCAAGATCATCACCCAGGGCCTGCAACAAGCACTGGACAGCAGATCCTCATTGCCCTCATAGCCCACCCAATGCTCAGAGCGCTGCTGGCTTCAGCCACGGCCGCTTACATCTGTTAGAGATCCCAGATGTCCAGGAAACATCTGGCTTGCCTACATCATCGCCTTAAAATCCAACAGATTCAGCTCTATTCATTCCTATCCCTGCCGTTTTATGCAGCTTTCCAAGAGGAAAAGAATGTTCCAGAAGGCATTTCTTTCTCCACGCCCTGTTGCAGCTGCAGGAGATAGGTGGCCAAACGCAGCCTGGCTGCCTGGGCAGCTTTTGCTGGGTGCTGGAAGCACCAAGCCTGAACAGCATGGATTGGAGTGCTGGTCAGCAGCAGGACAGCAGCTGCTGGAGCCACAATAGAGACCAATGATAGAAGAGTTGGTCCCCAAGGAGTGTGGGTGGACAGCATCAGCATACCTGTAAACCCCTCAGATCTTCTCTCCACAAATGAGAGCATGAAGAGGTGACTTTGAGCTGAGGAAGGCTAACATTTCATCAGTTTGAGAGAAAATCTGCAACGCCAAAGGTGCTGCTGTGCTGTCTGTGCCCACTGCTCCAGGGCTGGGATCTCAAAGATGACCATGGGAAGTGAAATACAGAGCAAGCTGGGATGCACACTTCAGTGCAACACCGTGGCCCGGGTGCAGGAGCAAATCCCTACAGTGGCTCTGCCAGCAGCACTGAGGGAAACAAGGTGCCCTCGAGGCAGCACCACACATTGCTTATCAGTATACTTCTATTAACAGCCTCCTTCTCACTTCCACTGCTACACTACCCTCTACTTGACTGCAATACGTTTAATCAAGATGTTTCTTAGGGAACCAAATAAAGCTTGATGATGCTTAATGGCTGGGGCTTAATGGAAGGGTTGTTTAACTGGGCTCATAATTTTGATTAATTAAGATGCCTGCAGGTGTTGGAGTGGTACTTAGGCAGTGGCTTTGATGTTCAGAGGCAGAGGGGTTCTTGTATCCCCTTCAAAAGATGCTCTGCCAGCGCTGCTTCAGCAAAGCAGAACTGCCTCCAAGCATTTGCAAAACAAGTTGGCTGTGTTGGAGCCGGCAGCACCTCGCCGAATTCCAGTCCCTTGGACCAGCTGCTTCTTGGGACAACCCACAGAAAAACACCACCACAAACAAACAAGCCACCAAAAACCCACCAAAACCAAGAGCCATTTGAGGGCAGCCTTGGTCTCCTTGAGACCAATAACATGAGAGGATCTCCACAGGGTGATGGCAAGAGGCCGACCAGAACAGCGACGTGCACATCCTGGGACTGACTTGTATTTCTATTTCCTATTCAGCAGCCAACACTCTTACAAAACTTCCTTACCTCTGAGATTTTTGCCTCTTGAATGCAAATGAAATGTACACAGGTTTAAAAATGTATGGGGAGAAAATAGGACATGGATAGCAGCGTGGCACACGCTCATTTCCATTTGAAATCAGACTGAAGCACTGGAGAGAGGCAAAATGAGCCAAACTCACCTTCGTCGTCAGCATCAAACATCAACGTCACGTTAAACAGAGCTTGATTTAAGGCTAAGGAAATGAGTGCAGTCAAACATAAGGGCAATGCTACCTTGTGGACTGAGGACTGGGACAGGGCTTGGAAGAGCAGAGCTTCACTCTCTGCTGTGGACTTACTGGATGCCCTTGGGGAAATGTTTTGTGCAACACCAGGGCCGAGCCCCCCCTTCCTGCAACTGCCACCACAAACAGAAGAGCACAGCAGCACGCTGCCCATGGGCCACAAGGCGAGCCTCTTCCAAGAACAGCCTCAGTGTCACTCGTTGGCAATCGCAGCAGTACTGAGTCAGGAGGAATGAGCTCAGCCTTCCATACATCTGCCTTGTCCCCCTCCCCGTGGCTTTGTGCAGTTGGAATAAGAGCTATTCAAATGCAAGGTATGGAAACTTCAAATGCAAACCGGAGTTGCCCCTGAATGTTGTCAGCGTGCCCGGTGGCTTAGGATGAGTCATCAGTGTTTTTCAGTGCACTCACACCAAAGCAGAGATTGGGCTGTGTTACTCTGCTCCGAGGGATGAAAGCACTGTAAGGGAAGTGGTTGAAGCACCCAAACACCATCAGGTTTATCGGAGAGTTATAAAGAAGTAGATTACAAACAACGAACTCTGAAAACTCCAATGGGCAAAAATACATCTGAAAAATCACCCTCAATGTCTTCGATAGAGAATTCATCTTTCCTGTCCCAAGTTCAGCAGCATGGATGCCATCCACAGCCCGGCCGGCCAATTTTGTTTCATTTTTATTGCCAGACAAATGCAGGACCCAAAGCCATTTTATTTTTGCAGTGATTAAAGGATTTGATTAAGACCCATCAAAGTGCCAGCCCTGCTTGTCCTCTCCTCTGATTGCTGAGCGGATCTCTTTGCTTCCTGCACGTTTAACAGCACCAAGTGAGTGTGTCTGCCCAGAGGGTGGTGAGAGAAATCTCTTGGTTGCCATCTCTGTTGCTCCAGATTAGACCTGAAGGCCAAAACAAGAGCTCCTGCTGCACTTCAGCCCTTTAAGAAAATGGTACTTTGTAATGCAAAATTCCTCTCCTTCCACTTTTAGGAAGTCTCTGGGGGGAGGAAGAGTGAAAAGTAACCAGAATGGTTCATTAGAGCATATTCTTTTATTAATAAAGATCAGAAGAATAGCTGGAGGGACAGCAGGTGAATGGATGACATTGAACCACATATTGTCAAAAGCCATTCAAAAGAGCTGAGTTGTTCAGCAATCCAGCAGTAGCTGCCTGCCTTGTTCTGCCAGGGTAAAGAAGCCTAGAGACGTGGCTATGGATCCCCAAAGAGTTTTGGAGGGGATATGAAGTGGCCTCAGTGCCAGCCCTGGGGGCCAAATGCACCTCACTTGCAAATCTTCCAACAGTAACCAGGAGCCAGAGCTGCTGGTCAGAGCCTCCTCACGCTACTCAGAGACCACAGGAAGACTTTCCCCACTCTGCAGACTTTGTGACCTGCTGTTTTCCAATTCAGAGCCCGTGTCGGACAGCAGGAAGCAGAATGTTAACCAGAGCAGTTCAAGAGCCAGACAGCCCCAGCTTACAGGATCTGTGGTGTGATGCACTGACCTCCTTTTCCTCCTGGCTTACTGAATTTATTCTGTTACAGCCCCCCTGGTCTGATAAAGGGGAACAATCTCACGACGACTCAGATTTTGAAAAGACTTCAGATTTACAGAGATTCCTTTTTGTGAAGTTCCTCCACTTCTCTATTAGGCAAAATTGATGAAATCAAACTCCCTTCTCATCCTTAAGGTGACTTCCAAGAGCTCCTCTTCAGAGAGGAAACGAGCTTTCCCCTTCTTGCTGTCCACAGGGCAAGGGAGATGCAGCAGTAGCTTCCTGTCAAGGAGGACACAGTGAGTTTTAATGGCCCAAACCACGTGAGCCATTGAGGTAGCACTGAAAGCCATCCTAATGATGCAAGAATCAGAATATCAAGCAAAGTCCATTCTGTGTAACCTTCCCATGACAAGTTGCACAGTTCTGCAATACCTGGTACACAACTATATAGGCCCTGGAGCATTTCCAGCAGTTCCATTCTTTTGGCTGTGGCTACAACAGCTTCCAGCGATGGGCTGTGAGTTCTCTGCACTGTTCTTGCTTCTACACAGTGCAGAGGAAGGAGAAGCTGCACTGATAATGCTCTCCTGGTGGTAAACACCTGAAAAATGCCTGAAGTGTCTGGGGGAGCTTGTATTCTATAGCAAGAAGAAACAACTGGCACAGCTGGGTTAGAGATTCTGGCCAGTTTCACAGAAGATACACCTACCTACCCTAAAAGACAACACTGTTGTGTGGATATGGGGGTTCCACACCTTTTCAACTGTGTTGTAGGAGCCACAGCCAAGGCACAGTCAAAACACACTTAACCTCACCTACAGAAGTTAACCAGCTGGTAGCATATGGAAAAGATCAGTTGGGCTTAGAATCAGCCCCAGGACTATGCAGTGGAAAACAATTCCTTTGGGCCCTCCCATACATCTGTGAGAACACAGTGTTTCCTCGTACGTAGAACTTGAAATCTTATTTGTTTCTTTCATCCTGAGCAGATTTGCACTTACATCTGCAGAACAGCACTGGCTCAGGCTGTACCCAAGCAACCACCAGATTTACAGCAAACGTTTTATTTGCAAGGCTTGTGTCTTGAGACAGCTGGATACTAAGATAATGGCAGATCTGAGTCACCAAGAAGACAAAATTGCAGAAGGAAACAGAAGCGAAGGATTTGCTACACCTGCAGCACTGCACTAAGCTACCTCTTGTACTAACTTCAAGTCACAATCTGGACAGTTACTGTTCTTGGCTTTCCTGTTTCAGAGCACTCCCAAACATTCTTTCAGCACTGTTTGCATCTTTAGGTTAAATTTCTGCAGACTGTTTCTGCCTGTGAGAAAGGTGACTGTTCTGCAGTCAGTCCTCTCAGGACAGAACTGATTTTGGCTTTAATTCACAGCGTGCATCTTCAACTGACTGATGCTAACAGAAGGCTATTGACATATGAATCTTCCCACACCCCACTCAGTGCAGGAAGTCGGTCTGGGGCAGAGGGTTAAGCTTTCCTATGGAAGCACTGTGCTGCCTGACTTACTTTTGGGGAGTTCGGAGGTCAAGCACCTTGTCCTGGATATCTAAGGTGATGTCTGAGAACTTTGTCTCTGGCAGCTTGATTTTAATCTGAAACGATGGGCAGAGTTAAAGCTGTGATTGGATACGTGGATCTGTAAAAGACAGCTGCAAAAAATCACCCAGCAATCGTACCAAGAGAGCAGGGAGGTCATTGATCAGATCAGAACAGGACTGGATCTGTTAGGCTGGCAATACCTTGGCGTCCTGCTAACTCACATGCATTGTAACACATGATGAAAATCATCTCCTTCCCAGACTCTCCCCATCCCAAAACTGTGTCCAAGGTGAAACCTTGTTTTAGAGCTGCTTTCATCTCGCTCTGTGACACACACTGCACAGCTTCTCTTTGGCTTCTTCTCCTTGAGGAGATGTACAGGGGTTCCTCACGTTAGTAAGAGCAGATCAAGCTACAAACACTTGGATAATTACAAGTTAAAATCCCACAGGAGCCTGAAGGCAGCCATGCCTTGGTGCTTGTGTTCTGTCTCAAGAAGAGGGCAAGACTGTGCAGAAAAAGGGCACAGAGAAGGGATGGGAAACACAGGCTCAGCTCACCACCATATCTTCACAGCAGGCTGTGGAAGGGTCTTTCCTGCTCATCCCAAAGAAGACATCCTCTGTTCCCACCTGCTGTTTGAAGGAAATCTCATACCTGAAAAAGAACAGTTGGCTAGCAGCAGAGGAGGCTGAAGGAAACTGTCTTTCTCAAAGCACCATCAGTCTCTGTATGAATGCTCACGTCCTTACCACTTTCTCTCTCATTTCCCAGTCTTCCTTCAAGTCTTCAAGCCAAGTGCACTGGATTTCTGTCCAGAGCCATGACACTTTGAACAAGGTAAGCATTCACCTTCCTGGGAAATCACCGTGCTGCCTCTACTTCATTAAGCAGCACTGCAGGATCATCGAGCAGCAGAGGCATTCTGAGTGAACGTGGACCTCAGCAAGAGGTCAAGCACCAACTCTTGGGAAAAGGCCTGGAAAAGGGTGCTGTTAATTACATGTTCTGTCACCCAGCCTATCTTGCAGCCTAGGAGTGCCTCTGTTATCTTGCCTGGTTTTAATTGTTTTGCATTTGGCCAACGTTAGTGTTATTCCCCTCCAAATCCATTTGTTTAATTCAGAACCCTACAAGGTCCAGAATCACACTTTCCTTTGCTCTCGATACTTAATGAATGAGGGAATACAAACTGAAAGATTGCATTTAGAACATATTACTCTTGCTAAATTGAGCAAAATAAATGGAGCCTCTTCTCAAAGCTGTTGGAAAAAAAAGTGTATGGAAAGTATTTTTCACATCTCCAGTGCTCGTGTGCGTATGTAATAATTCCTAAGTCAATGAGAAATCTGTCTAGCAGCTCTGGATGCACCTCTAACCATCTGTTTTCCTTTTGGGCCTTTTCCTACGATTTAATTTGATGAACTATTACAAAGATTTACACTCTCGTCTCATCTGTGTAACACAGGACGTAATTGCTGGAGGCTGGAGAAGGGCTGCATCACAGCCCTTTCAGCAGGGAGGGAAGGGTCAAAAATAGAGTGCAATAAAGCTCCTGTTGTGCCCACAATGCAAAGGAAGAGCATTCCAAAGCTCACCAGTGATAGATTCAGGAACAACTGCACTGCAGTGTGGGTGCAGCTTCATGGACTTCAGCCCATCTGTTCCAGCACGCAGCTCCAGGGCAGCACATGGCATCGCAGCGATGCTCAGCTCAAACCCTGCTCTGCAAACTGCTCGGCCCTGAAGGCTTTCTGACCTCTACAAATTACCACACAACATGCTTGCCTACTTCTAAAATGTACTTCTACAGCGAAGGGAGACGACTGTTTAAGGCTGTCCCTTTTAAGGCTGTCCCTTTTAAGGCTGTCCCTCAGGAAGCTACGATCAAATAAAAAGATTTAGAACTGCCAGCATAAAGCCTTCCTTCCTACGGTGGCAGTTGACTCTGAAGAGTTTAATTCTTGGAAATAAACAGAAGTTGGAGTGCTTTGTGAATCTGAGTGTGAAAAGTGAATGCACGTCAGCTGCAGCAGGAAGAACCGGGTACTTCACACCAGCGTGGCAAATTTCAGAGCATTTTGCTGGCCTGCTTCCCCTCCTCATCTCATTTTGTACAAGCATCTGACACTGCAAAGTGTCTTGTGACAAGAAAAACCAACTCCACCTTTCTGTTATGAGATCAGAAGGTTTCCAAGCTACAGTCCCTCCTCGCTAGCTGCTTTACCTGCAGTGCTGCTGTCCTCCCATCAGCTTTTCTTGACATGCTCTCCAGATCACTGTGTTTCACTCACATGGAAGCTGTGCAGCCCAGCTCTGCATTCCAGCCACGTCCAACCCCAGCACACCATCTCACATCACTTACTCTGGTTGTTCTCTAGGATCCCAGGCGTCGTCAAATTCGGATCCTTCTGGGACCTCTTCTGAGCTCCAAATAGTTTTGCTGTGTTCAGATTTCACTTGTAAGGTATCTGTAAGCAACAAGAAAAATCCCTGTTTCTTTCCTTTGGTTTGCTGAAAACTGTCAGATTTCCAGACTCCAGGAAAAAAACCTTTTCATCAAAATAAACTGTAGCTAATGATCTCAATCCCTTCAATATCATAAAGGATCAGAATTTGAAGAGGAAGGACATTTTCTATTCCTTTCCCTTAAATCTCCTTTACCCAACCTCTACTCCAAGGAAATTGTCCTTTCAGGCATAAAATACCCAGCGCTTCAACATGATTCAAGTGGAGAAAGATGAAATATTAATCTTCCCCCATGTCTCTGACACGAGATTTTAAGTGAGCAGAGCCCCCTACACGAGGGGATACAAAGCCATCAGTGATTGAGCACAGCCCTGACGAGGCACTGGCAAAGTCCATAGCAGAACACAGGCTGTCCCAAACCTACAGTGAAGGTGGTCACACTGACCAGTGCTTGCAGACAAAGAGCAAGGTGCAGTAAGAAGAAAACAGGACGGATGCTCTCAGCCTGTTGAAGGTAGCCCTGAGCTGAGCTCATTCCTCACGCCACGTGCTGTGGGGACAATGGCACACACCTGTGCTTTACAGCACACCTCCCAACCCCTCATCCTTCATCCAGACTCAGCTTTGTGCAGCTCACCCCATGAAGATCCCCCCAGCTGCCCCCTTAGAAGCCTACCCCTCCTGCGTGCTCTAGGCAGTAACAATTCCCTGTGAGTATTCCTATGGAGCTTTTTGCTGCCCACTTGTGACTCCTGCCAGCCCACCTTCTGTGCTCTGTTTATCATCACCACTGGAGGTGCTGCCCTCCAGAGTTACCTTTTCTGCAGTTAAGTTTCCAGGAGAAGAAGAATTTTAGTGTAACTGTAACAATGCAATGGCCTTCCACCTCAAAGGTCCACTCCCTTATTGAAGGAAGCCATCTGTGATAACTCGCAACAGCTGTTGCAGTCTGTTCACACACAACTGAATGCTAAGGTACACAAACACTCCTTACCAGTGCTCTCCTTCTTTACTGGTCCGATGCTCCCAGGAGTCATGGCACTGACAGAACAGCACGGCTGCAAAAACCCACGTGGGACTGCAATTAATTATCACAGAGCACAGCTCGGTAACAATCACATCAGTAATTACAACGTGTCGTCAGAAGTCGCTGCTGGAGCCAAAATTTCCCCCACCATTTCATGACTGAAGCAGGGAATCTCTCTCCCTCTCACTGAGCACAGCACCCTGATGCACGGGCTGCAGGCAGGACTCCCAGAAGCAGCTCTGCAGCCAGCAGTGCTTCTCAAAGATTCGTTTCCATGGCATTTTGAGACAATTGTTGTGCTTTGCCTGCCCTGAAAATACTGCAAGAAGCCAGGGGTGCTACGTGCAAATTCCTTTCAACAGGAGAGATCACATGAGGCAACAGCGCTTTCCTCTAATCATGAATCAATTTAGTGCTAATAGGCCAATGTGAGGCATTTCCATCTATGTGTGAAGATCCCTCAGTTTGATAGAAGTGCCTCATCTGCAGAGAACATTAAATTAAATCCAAACAAAGATTTCAAATTGCCCAGCTTGACTCAGGCTTAATTGACAGAACTTGTAGCAATTTTCCCTTTCTGCCTCTGAAGTGTCATTCATTTTATTATTAACATGTAAACAAATTCTTTTTAAAATCAGGATGTTTACTGCAAAGATGTACAGCAATGACTCCAGCTTCAGAAAGCCAGCATTTAAGAGCTGAAGGGCAGCTGGAGCGTGAAGCACCACATTTGCCAGCTACAGAAAGGAACTTCTAGGAGACACCTTTTCCCCAGAGGCAGCAATGGCCACTGCCTGCACGCAGCTGCCAGGCCAGCCAGCTGGCTCTGCTCTGAGAGCTGATGAGGAGCTCAGATCCTCACCGTTTTTGTTATCTGTGTCATAATGCAACTTGTTCAAAATTCTAAGAGACTCATCAACGTTTTGAGCAATCTCTGTGGCCTTGGCCGTCATCTCTGTGGCCCTTCCTGAGCAGAGCAGGGCAGGTTGTTTCTCCCTAGCACCCATGTGTGCCTACATAACTGCACAGCTCCGTGTTGCAGGAGCAAGAGAAGTTCATCTGTGATTTGCTTCAAGTCCTGAGATGAATTGATATAAAAGAACGTGGAGATATTTCTCTCAGTAATCATTCAGTTCATTTTAGAATGATTACTCACCCTTCCCCATTCTATAGTCCCCGGAATACCTATTGTACTTCTGTGATCAATTGTGCTTCTTTAATGCCAGGTACAGGATTAACACATTCCACTGCTGCTGGGTGTTCCAGTCTTTACTCAGAAGCTGCATACTGCTGTAATTGCCCCCACCTCTAAAAGACTTCAGGGAAAAGCAGGAGGAAATCTAAGCACTCAGGGCTCTCTCAGCCACATCTCATTTCCTTTAGGCTAAAAAAATAAACAGCCCTCCCATTCTGTTTACAAGGGTGGATGGTGATAGGACAGGGGAGAATGGTTTTAAACTGAGACAGGGGAGGTTCAGGTTGGATATTAGGAGGAAATTTTTCACACACAGGGTGGTGAGGCACTGGCACAGGTTGCCCAAGGAGGCTGTGGATGCCCCATCCCTGCAGGCATTCAAGGCCAGGCTGGATGTGGCTCTGGGCAGCCTGGGCTGCTGGTTGGTGACCTGCACACAGCAGGGGGTTGAAATTAGATAAGCATTGTGCTCCTTTTCAAGCCTGGCCACTCTATGATACGATATGATATATTCTTGTGGCATCCAAAAATATCTCCTAATTGTCTCAGCCACTCCAAAACCTTCCAAGGTTTTATTTCCCTCTTTATCTGCGCTGGGAAAAGTGAGGTTTGCATCTCCTTAGTTAATAATGTTGGGCACTGTGAAGAAGTCACACAAAAGACTCACACCAAAGTCATCGTCGTCCTCATCCTCGCGTGCATCGCTGAGCAGCTTGGCAAGGGACTGCAAAGAGCAGACTGCAGGAACATCCACCTCCATCCTCACTCCTCCCCTACAGGGGAAAACCAGCACCACCTCAGGAACAACAAAGCCTTTGCACCGCGCTGCCCTTCTCCGAGCACCGTGCGATAAGCACCAAATTCGATCAAAACCGTACGTACCTCGCCTCTCCCTTGGGGGCTGGGTCTCGGGAGACAGCGCCTCACGCCACCCAGAGCAGCACAGGACCGTTAGGCCCGACGCCGCCACCTCCTGCGTCCGTCGTTGCTGAGGTAACGGCGCCCCGCTCCTTTTCCCGCCTCCTTTAGTCCTCTCAGCCAATCCAACAGAACTCAGCAACGAGTGGCGGCAAGATCAACCAATCGTTGATGAAGGCGGGAACGAGCGGCCGGCTGTTGGTCAGTTGGGGAGCGCGAGAGCGGGCGTGGGAGTTGGGCGCATGCGTCAACTGCGTCATCGGCGTGCGCCGTCTGTAACGTCATCGGTGTGCGCGGCTGTTGGTGGCCGCGGAGAGCTGGGAGCGTGGGTCCGCTCGGGGTTTCGGGGCCGCGTGCGCCGTTCCGGGCGGGACTCGGTCCGCTCTCGCTTCTCTCCTCGCCCATCTCTGCACCATGAACCAGTTCAACTTCGGCTCGACCTCGGCGGGCGGCGGCTTCTCCTTCAGCACGCCGAAAACGACCGCCAGCACCACCGCGGCCACCGGCTTCTCCTTCACGCCCGCCCCCTCCTCGGGATTCACGTTCGGCAGCGCTGCGCCGACGCCCGCCAGCAGCCAGCCCGTCACGCCCTTCTCCTTCAGCACACCGGCCAGCAGCGCGCTGCCCCCCACCTTCAGCTTCGGGACGCCCGCGACAGCCGCCACAGCCACCCCGGCTGCCAGCGTGTTCCCGTTAGGGTGAGAGCCGCCGGTCGGGCTGTGGGGAGCGGGGCGGGCCGCTGTGGGGAGCTCGCCGGACTTCTGGTGCCGGTGCTCCGGGATCGGCGTGTGCCTGTGTGCCTTTAATGAGGCCTTGGGGCTGTGCTGGTTCTCATAGTGGGGTTCATACAATTGTATGTTTTGAGTTGGAAGGGACCCGCAAGGATGGGGGAGGCCAATCCTGGCATACAGCACCATCCTGAGATCAGACCTCGTGTCTGAGAGTGTTGTCCCAGCACTCATAGAGTCACAGAGTGGTTTGGGTTGGAAACCCAAAGGATGATGAATCTCCAAGCCCCCTGCTGCATGCAGGGCCACCAACCTCCACATTTCACAGCAGCCCAGGCTGCCCAGGGCCCCATCCAACCTGGCCTTGAACACCTCCAGGGATGGACGGGGCATCACAGCCTCTCTGGGCAGCTGTTCCAGCACCTCACTGCTCTCGTAGTACAGAACTTCCCCCTGACATACAATCTAAATCTTCCCTCTTTCAACTTAAAGCCATTTCCCCTTATCCTGCACTGCCTACTCCTTGAGGACCAGCAGCAATGCCCACAGCCCTCTGGTGAAGAACCTTTTCCTGAGGTCTATAACCACTTACTACGTAAGCATACAGTTCCATCAGACTATCACAGCACCTGTTGGTGCATCCTTCATTGCGCTGAATCTACTTGGACCTCAAGCAGATCCCATACATTAGGGGAAAAGCTGTGTACAAAGTCACAGTACAGCAGCCTCAGTGACATCAGTCTCTGGTCTGTGTGAGAGCAGTGGGGAGGGAACTGAAGTTGGTGGTGAGTAGTAAAAGGTGACTGATAGAACAGCCTCAGGTGGAGGAAATGAAAAGGGTGCCCAGGGGCTGAGAGGTAATGGCTTTGTTGATACTACAGCAGGTGTCTTACAATGCGTTGGTGCAAGGAAGTAATTAAGGGAGTGTCAAGGTAAGAGTTACAGATGGCAGGACTTGTAATGCAGTCTTTGTCAGAACAGGAATGTGGTTCTGGCCAAGCGTCCATCGTTCTGAAAGGTTTTCTGCTGTTTTGTCAGTATGTGGTCAGTTAGAATGCCAAGTCAGTGTTTCACTGGATGCATGACCTGAACAGCCTGGCTCACTGCTCTTCCTTTTTTCTCCTTTTACAGGGGAAATGCACCGAAACTCAACTTTGGAGGCACGAGCACAACTCAAACTACTGGAATCACAGGAGGATTTGGGTTTGGTACCTCCGCACCCAGCAGCGCGCCCTCAAGTCAAGCAGCAGCTCCTTCTGGCTTCATGTTTGGATCTGCCACCACCACCACCAGCAGCACCACTGCAGCTCAGCCTGGCACAACCGGAGGGTTCACATTTTCCAGTGGCACCACAACTCAGGCAGGAACAACCGGCTTCAGCATCGGTACCACAAGCACCGCAGCTCCGCAGGCAGCGCCCACAGGGCTGACCTTTGGAGCAGCACCAGCTGCTGCTGCTGCCACCACCACTGCCAGCTTGGGGAGCACGGCCCAGCCTGCAGCAGCTCCCTTCAGCCTCGGGGGACAGTCCTCTGGTGAGTGAGTGCCTGAGCTCGGAGTGGGAGCTGTCACCAGGAGTGCTGCTGGGGGTGGTGTGCACAGCCTGACATCTTCTGCAGGCATTAAATCAAGCTATGGCTGTGATGAGTATTTCTTATGCACAGGAGGAAGGTCTGGCTCACGGGTGAGAATGATGTTCATCAGTGTTGAATCATTTGTCAAAGCCTGTGAAGTATTGAGCTCGCTGTTCCTAGTTCTGTTCCTGGATAATGCAGAGCCTTTGTTACATTAAATAGTAATGTTTTGCTTATGCTCTTCTACTAACTTGAATATTGCCATCAGTTTCTCTGTAGTGAAAGGTTCATCTTTTTTACTTCTGCTGCCCTTATCTCAGGTCTGAACTTCGGATCCTTGGTTTCAACAGCAGCCACTGGTGCACCCACAGCAACACTGACTGCGAGCACCAGCCAGGGACCCACGCTGTCCTTTGGAAGCAAACTGGGAGGTAGGGGGGAAAAAATGGTAGGAAATAATTACACAGGGCTTGGTGAGTCTTTTGTCCTCCCTGCAGTTTTTTTAAACCAGAATCTGAAGCATGTGAAAGCCTGATGGGCTCTGCATGCAAATCATCTACGCTCCTTCTGTTTGCAGTAACAACTACAGCATCTACAACGACAGCTGCCAGCACAGCTCCCCTGCTTGGTTCCACAGGCCCTGTGCTGTTTGCATCTATAGCGAGTTCTTCAGCACCAGCCTCATCCACCAGCACAGGCCTCTCACGTGAGTCACAGCACACAGATTTGCACAGGAGAGAATAAACAAGCAGCACAATTGGTGCTGTGGTAATAGGGATGACTGGAAGGGCAGCTGCTCTCTGTTTGCCACCTTCCTGAAGACTTCTGTAGCTGCTCACGAGGAGCTTCAGGAGTTGTGTTTTTCAGTGGGGAGCTGTGTTTAATGGGATGTACAAACTGTAGAGTTGTGTTCTGATTGCAGTTGGTGCCCCTTCTACTGGTACAGCTGGGCTTGGAACGTCTGGATTTGGATTAAAGCCTCCTGGAACAACAGCTGCAACAACCAGCACTGCCACCAGTAAGAACCAGATGCTGATGAAGATAAGGAAGCCTGTCTTCCTTCTAGTGACTGTGTAAAGGGCCACACAAGTGTAGCAGCACAGCAGTGCTGATATAACTGAAAATAGCACAGTATTCCTATGTCATTCTCTTCTTTCATCTCCCTGCATTCACAGTTATTTATGACTTCTGAGTTTATCCGCAGCAAAGAGCCTTTGGGTGAAAGCCTGCAGGGCTTTGAAGTTCTGGCCTGGAGTGAGCAAAGTAAAGAGATGAGCTGCTCTGTCTCTGGCCTGTTTGTGTAGATAGAGGATTGCTGGAGAGCTTGGGGAGAGACTTATGGGGGGTAGGAGGAAAAGGAAATGCCAGGGATTGCAGGGTGTTGGTTGAGAGAGAATTTGCATTTTGATTCCACCCCATTAAGCTGTTTCTTCCACATTATAAGTGTTGAGTTTCACAGACTTTTCCCACTCTGGGTGCTCAGTGCTGTACTGAAGTGGCAAACCCTTGTGTGGAAATCTACGGTGGAATTTGCTGCTGCAGCCTTCACGTTCAGGATGCAGCATCCTTTTCTGGATGCAGTGAGCTGTCAGTGTAACTAAGCTGTCAGGGTGTTCCTAAAGCTTGTTTCTGGAGGCACTGGAGGATTTAGATCAGTGATGAAAGTGCTGTATGTCTGAGTGATGGCGCTGCCTGACAGGTGCTCCTTACTTTGTGGGGATGTGGGGATCTCCTCTACAAAATACCCTGCAGCAGCCGTGTTGTGGTGCAGCACCTGGAGGTGCTGTTAGATGTCTTAGCTCTAACAGCAAAGCACAAGGAGTTGGAGAGGGATAAGGGCCGTGTGAAGTGCAGGCTGCCAGTTCCTTGTTTTACTAGAGCTACTAATCAAGTATTTCCAGTCTGCTTCTGTTAATTGTGCCAAGGAGTGCTCTGTGCCCTTCCCAACACACGGGATTTGCTCTCTGTTGAAGGGATGTGGCTGAGCTGTATGTTGAACGTGGATGTGTTACACAGCAGGTGTCCTCTTCTGCTGTTGGATCTGAATTTCTTCTTTCAGGCACTTCTGCTTCTGGCTTTGCTTTGAACCTTAAACCATTAACTACAACCGGTACAATGGGAGCTGTGACTTCTACAGCTGCTATAACCACAGCAGCAACCAGGTGAGTGTTCTGTTACAGCCGTCTGGGGCAGCAGGCAGCATTACTGCTGCTAACTGGGGGGGGAAGGGGACGCAGGGTTGTGAGGGTTGTGCTTGGATCAGTGACTGTGTTCTGTGCTGTCCCACGTTTCCTCTCAGTGCACCTCCTGTGATGACGTATGCCCAGCTGGAGAGTCTGATAAACAAGTGGAGCCTGGAGCTGGAGGATCAGGAGAAGCATTTCCTCCATCAGGCGACACAAGTGAATGCCTGGGATCGGACACTGATAGAGAATGGAGAGAAGGTCGGGTGGCAGCCAGCCTGGTTCTGCTTGCTAAGTTTGTTAGAGATTTGGAGAGCAGATGTAATCCAGATATAGCTCATTTCTTTTGAATTTTCCTGGTAAAATTGTCTTCTATTTCCAGATTACTTCACTGCACAGAGAAGTAGAGAAAGTGAAGCTTGATCAGAAGAGGTGAGAAACTGTGAACACTTGAGATGACCTTATTGTTTGTTCTTATTCTCCATTGTCTTGCATGGAAACTCTTGGACATCAGCCTGATCTAAATGGTGTCGAGTCATTCACGGTGTCCTTTTCAGATTGGATCAGGAGCTGGACTTCATTTTGTCCCAGCAAAAGGAGCTGGAAGACTTGCTGACCCCTCTGGAGGAATCAGTGAAGGAGCAGAGTGGGACCATTTACTTGCAGCACGCGGATGAAGAACGGGAGAGGACGTAAGAGATCAGTTTTGAACGTGTGATAGGCAGGGCAGTGTGGTGATGATCAGTCAGAAATGGGGATACGGGATAATAGTTAGCTGTCAGGGACTTTCCACTAATATGTCATCCTGTCTTGTGTCATATTTTGTGTGCTAGAAATATGGGAATTGCAATTGGAAGCTCTTAAATCAGGGTGTTTGGGTGGCATTGGTCTCACCAGCTGTCTAGGAAGGTGTTGTTATTTAGGCATCATCCCTCAAAAAACGTAATTAGTGGTAGAAGTGATGAGAGCAGAATGCATCACGTGCAGCTCGAGCATCCTCGCAGGCGTTGAATTTTAGTGGGGGTAATGAAAGAATTCTTTGGTTCAAGAGGTGCAAATGGTACAGAATCTGGACCAGCTGCTGGTAAAACCTTCCAGAAAAAACTTGAGCAGTGTTATTTCTCTGTCTCCAAGTGTCTGACAGAGTGGAAGGCTGAGGAGCTGCCTCCTGTGTGTCTGCCGTGCCCTGGTTGGAAGGCACGGATGCTAATTGTGATTGCAGCTCTGTGGCTGGGAGCAGGCTGTGTGCAGCTGCCTCTGAACGCTGTCTCACTCTTCCTTGCACCTCGCAGCTACAAGCTGGCTGAGAACATTGATGCTCAGCTGAAGCGAATGGCACAAGATCTCAAGGACATCATTGAGCACCTGAACACTTCGGGACGCCCCGCGGACACCAGCGACCCGGTAAATCCAAACTGCTTCTGTGCTTTGGCATAGAGACCCAGGCTGTAAAACAGTGCTGACGCTTCATCTGTCTGTTGGTGGGTGCTCTGCTTTCAGCCTCCACCCAGGAAAAGCGTTCTGTTTTATCGTTTGTTGATTCTCTAGTAATGCAATGCAAGCCAGCCCGGCCGTGTGGTTACTGTGAGATGAGCCTCTGTGCTTCTGGTGCAATTCTTGAACAGCTGACTCGATTCAGAGCTGTTTCTGAACTTTGATCCTGCGTTCTGTTGGAGCATTTTGTGCAAAAAGCACAGCTGTCAGTACTTCTATACTACCTTTGTATCCTTGTGAAAACAAGATCGAAGTTGCGAGCTTTTTGATCCGTATTACTGATCTCAGTAATTGATCTCAGTGCTCCTTGTAGCTCCTCACTCTTTACTGAGAGGCTTTTTTCAGTGAAAATGGCACCTTGGTGTTCCAGACTGAGGTTTTTATTTTGTTTCTTTTTGCTTTTCTCACCTCGAGGCTCAGATCCACATTGTGGTGCATCTTAGGTCTGAGTCTGACTAAAACTGAGCCGCAGGCACACTCTGAATGTATTTGTTTCCTTGATGGCAAAGAGAAGCAAAGCAATGCAGCTGCTGCAAAGCAGAAATGCTGTGTTGGTAGAGCTGTGTGTGAGGAGTCTGCTTGCTTTGCATCCCAAAGGCAGAGTCCAGCACTGTTCTGTACTGCTCGTAGTTCTCATGTGCTCTAACAGTAACTCACACCCTCTCCTTCTGTTCAGCTTCAGCAGATCTGTAAGATTTTGAATGCACACATGGACTCACTGCAATGGATTGACCAGAACTCAGGTGAGAATCATCTTGCAGCTCTTAGGGAACATAAACTTAAGGCATGTAGCTGGTTAGAAATGAGCTCCTGAAGGTCACTGAGGAATCTTCTCTTTTGGATTTTCCTGATGTGCACTGAAAGCCTCTGCTGAAGTACCACAATGTGTGGAAACGTGGCATAACAGTCACCTAAAGTAATGCAGAGCAGAAGATTTAATGGATGGTGAACATTTGGTACTGTAGTTACTGTCAATTAGTTTGGATTCGTTCAGCCAATTCACCATCTTGCATCTGGGGCTCAACACTGAGGACAGAAAGAAAGGAACTTTCCTGCTGGGGATTATTGTGCCCACGAGAGGGGTTGAGGAGTTGTGTGTGGTTTTGGTACTGACAGATGTTAGCAGCTGCAGGGGGCACTGCAGGATGGGGAGCACAGCAGCACCAGGTGTCCTCACTGCAGCGCTGTGCTGCTGCTCTCACCAGGCAGTTCTGGGCTGGATGCAGCCACGCTGCTTCTGACTGAGACATAAAATAAGCAGTGTTGTTGGCTTGCTTAGGTCAGAACTAGATTAGCCTTCCTGCTAGAAGATCAATGCAAATGCTTGCATTCCAGGCGTGCCTTCCCTGTGAAGCCTGGTGTAGCTCCTAGAATGCTGACCCTGCAGAACGTTAGAGGATATCAAACAGTTTCTTGATCAGCTTCATTTCCCATAAAGCGCCCTCAGGGGTGTCCTGCAGCAGCGGGGATAAGGATCTGTTCTAGGAATAGGTGTGCAAAGTGGTGCTTAGCTGGTCTGACCTGTTTAAGCATTACGTGGAACTGGGGAACTTCAGATTAATGGTGCTTGTTCAGCTTTGCTTACGCCGACACGAACGGGCTTGCAGAACACACACGGATGTTTCAGCCCCACGGTGGCCTCCCTGGCAGGAGAGCTGGGATAACGCCTTGCTCTGAGCTGCTTTCTCCTCCTGAGAGAAGCAGGAATGGCTTTCTTTGTTACAGCGGAGTTCTGAGTGGAGCTGTAGGAGGCAGAGAAAGCAGACTGTCATTTGATGCCACTTTTGCACGGTGGGCTTTTGCAGAGTGACAAACTGAAATGTGTTGCTTAATATGTTACTGGAAGGTTCTGGGTTTGGCACGCTGCAAAATTAAAACTTCAGCTGGAATATCTCCAAACCACAGAGTGACAGAATGCTGTAGCCCCGTTGAGTTACTTCTGATAAGCTTTCATGAAATTAAATTAAACACTGCTCTGCTCGGTGCCAAGAGTACATTGCTGTGCCTCCTGCATTTGGAGCTGAGAGTCAATCTGTGGCTTATTTGCAGATCCCTGATTGGGAAATGTGTAACAAGTTATCTGTAATGTGACTGAAAGCGATCTGCGTCTCCTCATTGCACTTTTTACTACGCTTGCAGTTAGAAGCTTGTTGTTTGTGGCTGTTATCCTGCAGGAAAATGCTTCCAACAGCTGGGCTCACCTGAGTGCTGCCTCATTCCCAGCTGCTGGAGTGGGAGGCGGGCAGGGAAAGGCCACCAGAAGTCAGGCTGCAGGGGCAGTGCAGGGAGGCTTCGCTCTGCTCTCTGCTGCCGTGCCCAGGAACTGCACTGAGTGCCTGCAGAGCTCTGCTGTGCTGCTGCCCGTCCCTGGGATGCACAGTGCTGCCTGGGAGGCCACGGAGAGCCGGCAGCGCTGTGCCTTGAGGCTCCCTGTCTGTTTGAATGGCAGAATAGGGGAGGCGTTGGGTCGCGGGGCTGCGTTAGGGTGGCTGTGAGAGTGAGCGCTGTTCTCCATCCCACAGCCTTGCTGCAGAGGAAGGTGGAGGAGGTGACGAAGGTTTGTGAGAGCCGCCGCAAGGAGCAGGAGCGCAGCTTCCGCATCACCTTCGACTGAAGGACTCAAGTTCAGAATGTCAGTTCCCTGTAGAGGAGAGGATGGTGGGGACCTGCGTGACATCTGCTTTTTCATTTTTCTTTCTTTAATTGCAATAAATTTCTTCTGTTTTAAATTCTGAAGTTACTCTTTGCCGTGTCTGAGGGTTCTCCTGCTGCAGATGCACAACTGCTGCCTTCACAGCTGGGCCCCCCAGCTCAGCACTTCGCTGTAAGCTGAGTACTTGCAGTCACAGCTCCAGATGCTGTTATTTGGGTTCTTACATAAATGGGTAGATGAACAGCTATTGTGAGGAGCCTGATAGCCTCCGCTTCCCCCCATTACAGCGTGGACTTCAATGAGGGGTTAATTAGGTATGCCTCTGCTTGTGCAAGTGGATCTCATTTTCTTTTGGCATAAACTGCTTTTGTGTTTGTACCTTCGAGGGCTCCCAAAGCACCTGCATGCAGGATTTGTGTCTGATTAAAAACAGCAGCTGTGCAAATGGGAAACGGGTCGTTCTGCTGCGATTCTGCGCGTCTTGCTCTGCAAGGGTAGAAGAAAACGCGGAGCAAGCGTGCTGCGAAGCTGTGAGACACAGCGTTGTACCGCTTTCAATAACAACGCGCTTACAACGCCGAGCGCGGTCACCGCGGCGCTTCGTCCTCCCCTCCGCCAGGGGGCGCTCGGTCAACCCCGCCCCGCCGCCCTTCCCGCGGGTGCTGCTGGGAGTTGGAGTCCCGGGCGGACGGAGGCAGCCGGCAGCGGCGCGGCCATGCGGAGGTGAGCGGGGCTCGGGGGCCGGGGGGGGAAGCGGGGGCAGGGCGGCCGTGTGCTGAGCGGCGTTTCGTCCGGAGCAGGGTGAGCAGCAGCGTGTGCAGCGATGAGGTGCTGCTGGAGGAGCTGGAGACCGAGGGGGAAAGGCAGCTGAAGAGCCTCCTGCAGCAGCAGCTCGACACTTCCGCCTCCATCGAGCGGTGAGTCCCGGGTGGCGCGGCCCCTTTACACGGCCCCCCCCTTTACACGGCGGTTGCGCTGCTCTCGGTTCCAGGTGTAAATCGAAGCGGAGGTGCTTTGCTCCGGCGGCGTTCTACAGACCCTTCGGTGAGGCGGCCGCGGGGGCACTGAGCTTATCCCAGTTCCGAGAGCTGCAGGAAAGCGACAAAGAGACCGCGGCGCTGCGGGAGTTGGGGCTGTCGGAGCCCGAGATCGCGCTATGGAAGAACCGCGCTGCGGAGAAGGTTTGTGAGCAGCGCGTGTTTGTAACGGCCTCGTAAGCAGCGGCAGGCCGCAGAGCCGCCTCCTCTCCGGGCTGAACACCTCCAGCTCCGGCCGCCCCGTGCAGCGTTGCTCCGGCTCCCCGCAGGAGGCAGCTGGCGGTGCTGATTTTATTACCGGTTCCTTTCTTGCAGCGCTCCGGGCTGGGAGCGGCCCCCGAAGCCATGCAGGAGCGCCTCAACGCCATCCAGGAGAAGATGGACGAGCGGCAGCGCATCCTGGAGCTGCCCCAGAGATTTGCTGGCAGCAAGCAGCTGAGCCGGAGGGAGATGGAGATCGAGAACGCTCTCTTCCAGGGAACGGACCGGCACTCCTTCCTGCGGGCGCTGTACCACCAAGGTGTGCTCCCATCCCTTCTGTTCTTGTGGCTGTTTAGTGGGCAGAGATGGTATCACTGGGAATTCCATGGGATGGAGGTGAGCCGCGAGGTGCAGAGCGCTCCTTCTGCTCCCTCGTGCAGAGGTAGGGAGCCCAGGTGAGGCTGGATGTGCTCCTGGCCCTAGGCTCAGTCAGTGGTTTATGTCCAGGAGGATGTTAAGGGATGAAGTGCTGGTGGGGGAGAAGCGCACTGTCACACTGTGCTTCTCTGTTGTGGATTAGATGACACTCGAAGGATAACGGATGAGAAAGACCCCATGGTTCACCTGGAGAGCGTTTACCAAGAGGTGCTGGGCAAGCAGCCACCCGGACAGGACCAACCATCCACAAGTGCTGCGTGCTCGCTGCCTGCCCCCACCCCGCAGGGCTCTGGCACTGAGGAGTCACCACCTCCTGACCAGGAAGAGCAGCCAGGCCAGGAAGGAAGCCCCAGCCCTCCTCCAGCAAAGCCCCACCAGTCCCCTCCAGGGCCTGTGACTATAAAGGAGCCTGTAGAGTTCATCCCGGAGGAGGAGATCTGCAAGAACCGGCTCTGTGAGGAAGAACTCCGCAATATACCTCGGTTTGCTTCCTACCATCCTGGGGAGCCCAATAAGGTACGTGGAGATGAACCACGCTTCATCCAGCTTCCTAACCAGGAGTGCAGGCAAAGGCTCTTTGCTCCTGCCTGGCTGCTGCTTGGAGTGCTCGTTCCTGCACACGTGGGGGACTCTGCTGGCAGCTGGGCTGAACTGGCTCCTACATTTGAGGTGTACAGGCTGGGAGTGGGTTAAGGACACCTGTTAGCACAGCACAGGGCAGCCGACCCTAACGCCTCCTCAACAGGTGCTGTATGTGAAGAACTTGGGCCCTCGTGTGACAATGAAGGACCTGGTGTCACTGTTTGCTCGGTTCCAGCAGGAGGACAGCAGGCCCATCCAGTTCCGCCTGCTGAGCGGCCGCATGCGGGGTCAGGCCTTCATCACCTTCCCTGGTGAGCTCTGCCTCCTGCCTGTCCCTTCCTGCCTGCCTCCCCAGGGTGGTGCAGAGCCCCTCCATGCTGCAGGAGCAGATTTTGCTCCCTCTCCTTCACCTCGGGTCGTGTTCTTTTCTGTGGGCTGGGGGAGGAGTCATCAAGATGGGCTGCAGCATGTTGGGTTTGTTGGGCTGGGGTCTCCAGTGCTGCGCTGGGTCACGGTGCGGGTTGAGAACCGTTCTGCTGTTTCCTTGCAGATATTCAGTCGGCCCAGGACGCGATGCTCTTGGTGAATGGGTACAGACTGCAGGGGAAGCCAATGGTGATTGAATTTGGGAAAAGCAAGGGGCCGTCGACAGAGGCTGAGGTTGCCGCTCCCTCCTCTGCTGGAGCAGAGCCCACTGCCACGTAAGAGCTGCAGGACCTTGGGGACTTGACAGGCCCTGGGACTGCCTTGCTCAGGACTGGTGGGAGCTGAAGTGCAGCTCCGTGCAGCTGCAGTGGCAGGGTGAGAGCTGAATGCAGCCTCGAGGAGGGTGGTGCTGAGGAAGCGCTGCTCTCTGCCCTGCTGGCACATGAGGAGCTTCAGGAAGGCTGGTGCTGTTCTCGCCATGTGCTGTTCTGTTGGGCTGCTCCACCTGCCTGCATTCTTTGTGGTGAGGAAGAGGAGGGGAAGCTTCGTCTGTTTATGTTGTGTATTTCTGCAGCTTTATTTGCATGTCAGTGTGTTCCTCTGAGAGAAAAGGGAGTAGCGTGCAACAGGGCACCATTTTTCAGACTTGTTGTGTCTTTAGTTGGTGTGTAACTAACTTTCTGCCACTCTGATATGTTTATAGGAACAGTGTAGTTTGCCTTAAGGTGGTGCTTTGGGTGCAGAAGTTGCTGGGGCTCTGATCTGTTGGAGATTTCTGCTCTAACTGGCTGAGCTGAAGCCACTGTTTGGCACAGGACTCCATGTCCAGCAAAAATTACCCAAGATTCTATCTATCTATATATTGTAAGTTATTTCTTACACATGGCATTTCCCCCCATCCCCCATTTTGCATTTTCTCCCAGACCAACTTGCAGGAAATGAAAAACACAGCAGCCCTATGACAGTGACTTCCCTCTGCCCCAACCCACTGCAGGGATGCAGGTAAAGTGGGGAGGAGAAGCTGGCTGCATGGGAAAAGGAGCAGAACAAGAACCAGAGGTGAGGGAGGCATGGCTACCCTTAGCCTTCAAATAGAAAGAGCTTACATCGTTCTGCAGGAGGGGGGAGTTAGGCTGGCAATAAGCCATGAGCCCAGCTATGCCTGACAAAGAAACAACGCCAGCACCTGGAGCCTTGTGCAGGACCTTTCCAGCCCAGGGTCTCGTTCAGCTGGACAGAAGGTGCATGGATGTGACAGAGCCCTCAGGTGACACAAAGGGGCTCAGGTTCTCCTGCCGGTCCCCCAGCCCCAGAGGTGCCAACAGCCAGCCCAGCCTGCAGCCCTGCCACCCCCATCCTGACACAGTGTGCTCTGTGCACATACCTTATGTCTGGATCACACCGTCAGCCACCAATTTGGTAATAAAATTTAATTGGACATACTTTCAGGACCACAGCTGGCCCAAGCTGCAGTTTACCCGCTGCTCTGTTTGGCTGCCAGTCTCTTATCTCTCTCTTCAGCAATGGTCAGGCGGATGCCCTTTCCACGGGGCAGAGAGATCCATGGCTTGTTGCCCTGAAGTGAGGAAGGAGAGACCACATCACACTGAGGAACTCAGAGGGTTATAAAGTCCTCCCTTTCAATGAGGAAAAGCAGCAAGGGCAGCCCTTGCCTGAGCAGGGCAACAAGCAGTTTGGTGTCCTTCGCTCAACAGCAGGCCCTGAGGAAACTGTGGTGCCAAAGCCATCAGAACCTTTTCCAACCTAGACTTAAGGATCCAGAGATGGCAATATTTGAGGCTCCTGGGAGAGGACACTCCTATGGAGCAGATGCCCCTAAACTGCTCAGCTCCACCTTGCCCAAGGAGGCTGTGCATGCCCCATCCCTGCAGGCATTTGAGGCCAGGCTGGATGTGGCTCTGGGCAGCCTGGTCTGCTGGTTGATGACCCTGCACACAGCAGGGGGTTGAAATTAGATAAGCATTGTGGTCAACCCAGGCCATTTGATGATTTCTATGATTTGAGAAGAAAACTTTACAGGGTTTCCTCTTCCAAACATCCCCAACCCTTCTAGGAAGGCGGCTATGAATTCAGAGCAGTCAGCTCTGTAGGCTTACAGGCGAGCAGAAGCTGCCCCCAGGAGACACCCATAACTCCTGGCTTTAAGAGGAGGGGAGGACACACTCTCCTTCAGCCCAAGCAGGCTTACCTTGCCAATAACGAAGATGTTGGAGAGCCTGGTGGCAAAGCTGTTGCCATTGGCATCCTTCACATGGACCACATCGAAGGAGCCAGGGTGTCTCTCCCGGTTGGTGATCACCCCAATCCGGCCCAAGTTGGCGCCGCCAGTCACCATGCACAGGTTTCCTAGGATGAAGGAGAGAGGGCTGTGACAAGAGCTTGTGGTGCTCCTCAAGAGCCTGGGGAGAGGCAGAGCCGTGGAGCATTCGGACAGGAACCACCCAATGCAGCTCTCTCTGGTCCCAACATCCATACAATGCATTCCTTATCACCTTTTTGCTACGCTGCTCAGTGGCAGCTGAAAGCTTCTCCCACAGCCTGCTCCTAAAGCAGAGAGCAGGGAATCTTCCTCTCGCTGCCCAGGGCTTTTCTCTGACAGCCCCATCTGGCCTCAAGCAACCTTTCCAGCAGCTTCTGCCCAGTGCCTGCTTGCTCTGGGAGCTGTTCAGAGTCCCCACACCCAAACGCCTCCCAGTGCCCAGACACAGGAGGAACCGGTGCTCCGGATGCACAGGGAAACATCACTCCCTGCACGAGGATGCTGCTTCTCTATTCACATCACAGGTGCCTGGCAGTTGTCCTCAGCTTCTGCACTGCTCACCAGTCTCCCAAGAAAGCAGCATCTTGCAGCACATGCTCGACCCACCTGTGTCAAACTTGATGAAGTCTGTGATCTTGCCGGTCTCCAGGTCAATCTGGATCGTATCGTTCACCTTGATGAGGGGATCCGGATAGCGGATGGTGCGGGCGTCATGGGTGACCAGGTGAGGGATTCCTTTGGTGCCCACAAAGATCTTCCTCACCTTGCACAGCTTGTACTGCAAGCAAAGCACGGCCCTGCTCAGACACAGCTCCCCAGCCTCTGCACAAACACCACCTTCATTTTCCTACTGAAGTACCCACACTGCAGTGTTTTTCTCACTCTGCCCTGAAGCCCATGGCCATGCAGCAGAGGCTTCCATCCCCCAGGCCCACCAGAGCCCTGCAGCCCTCCTCAGCACCCTCCAACTTCCAGCCAGCTTGGGACTCACAGCTTAACACAAAGCAGCAGCCAGAAGTGAGCGCACTGCTGGGGATGGAAGGGCTCTGAATGCACAGCCAGCAAGCAGCTCTCCTCTCAGCATCACCACACAGCAGAGGTGCCTGGGTTAAGGCAGGGTGCACAGGAGTCCCTCCTTGACACTCCATTTTAAGAGCAACTCTCTTCTGGGAAGGGCCTAAAAGTGCTGCCCACAGCTTCTTAGTGCTGCACAATGCACCTCTGGCTGGGCATGACTGGGGTCTGAGCAGCAGCCCTGCTTGTGGTGGCCCTGAGTCTGCAATCTTCTGCCCATTCAACCACAACAAGCAAAGCTCTCTGTAAAGGTGACCCAACCACACCAAGAGCGAGAGCAGCCAGCAGCTGACCACGCACCTGCAGGTACATCTGGGCACCACCCTCACATCACCAACACGTTTTCCCCCACAAAAGCTCCATGCCCCAACCCAGAAGGCCCTGCAGAAGAGCTGATCCTCTCGAGGGCGGCACGGATTCTGCATTCAAAACCACCAGCTCAGGACATGCCAAGGAACAAACAGTGCTCTGAGAACACCCGGCCAGGCCCACACAGCGACAAGCTGCAGCTCCTCACCTTGGCCTCTTCAGCTGTGATGCGGTGAACAGCAAAGCGGCCCTTGGTGTCGTACACCAAGCGGAAGTGTTCGCCTGTCTTCTCGATGCTGATGACATCTGATTTCACAGAGAGAAATAAAAGAGCAGCAGTTAACAACTACGCTATCCAACGCTAACTCAGCACAGAGCTCATCTTTAAATGGGACATAAAGGCTGCTGAACCACGCTCTCTCCCTCGTTGTCACCAGGGCATCTTCCCTCCCCACACAGCCTCACAACGCTGCCCCCCCAGCAGCACGACATACCCGTCCTCACTCCCCCCGGACCTCACCCATGAAGCCCGCAGGGTAGGTGATGTCGGTGCGAACTTTGCCGTCGATCTTGATGAACCTCTGCATACAAATCTTCTTCACCTCATCTCCGGTCAGGGCGTACTTCAGCCTGTTCCGCAGGAAGATGATCAGCGGGAGGCATTCCCTCAGCTTGTGAGGGCCCGTGGAGGGACGGGGCGCCTGCAGGAGGAGAGGAGCCTCGGGATGGGCACACAAAGCAACGCGGGGCCCGCAGCAGCACCTGGGGATGGCCGCATGGTGCCCAAACCCTCAGCTGGCACTTACGAGCTGCGGAAGGCGCAGCCCCGCCGGCAGGACGGCAGATCCGCCTTAAGAAACGCTGAGAGTTCACAAACCATCCCCGAGGAGCGCAGCCGAGCTCCCAGCCCCGCACAGCCCCGACCGCCCCCGGCCCGCACTCACGAAGACGCCCGTCAGCTTGTCCAGCATCCAGTGCTTCGGCGCCGCCACGCGCTTCAGGTGCTTCTTCGGGCCGCGGGCCTGCGGGACGGGACGTGTTAGAGTGCGGGGCCGCCGCTAGGCCCGCCGCCCCCATCGCCGGCTCCCCGGCCACCTCCGGCTTCCCGTCCCTCCCACAGCCCTTCGGTGGGTTCCCTCGTGCCCGGGGCGGCGGCGGGGGCGGCGTCGGCCCACAGGAGGCGGCGGATGGCGGTGGATGACGGAGGGGAGCGGCGGTGCCGCGCACTCACCATGGCTGCGCTCCTGCGGGAAAGGGAGGCCGCTTCCGGTGCGAGGCTGATATGGGCGGGACGGGCCGCGGCGGCACCACCTCCCCTTAGTGCGCCCCCTGGCGGCGCGGAGGTCCTGAGGGCGCTGTGAGCGACACCACCTCCCACCTCCCGCGACGGGCCGCGCGCAGTGCTGTCCTCCATGCGCTCCCCTTCCATGCTAGGACCATCCCAAGTCACCCCTTAACCAGGCTGGGACCCCCCATAACCCATCCATCCAGACTGGGATCCTTTCACGGTTTCCTTCCCCACCCCCAATGGTTCCTCATCCAGGCTGGTTTCCCTTCATTAAAGCTGGGACGTCCCCATCTCCTCCCTGTGCCCCAAGCTGGGATCTCTCCACATGCACCCTATCCAAAATGGGGCCAGCCCACGTTCCCCCCACTAACCATGCTGGGTACACCTCCCATCTCCTCCCTGCATAGGGTAGGGGGCAAGAAGGGGTCCGTTGGTGCCAGTGCTGCAGTGGGTGATGTTGGTAAGGCAGCTGGAGGGGGAGCCCACGTATGGGGACACCCAGGGAGGGACAACCCAGCTGGCTGGCAACCACACTCCTGCTCCTTACCTAAACCCCACTGAGCCCCACAATTTGGCACTGGGGGTTCTTCCCCTGAAGGGATGGTTACTAACGCTGAGTGCAGGCAAGGCAGGGCAGATACAGGGCGAAAGGAAAAGGGCTGGAGTATTTCAAATATTTTATGTGGAAAAAAAATGCCCATCAGTTTAAAACACAGCTTGCAGTGGCCTGTCTCTTAAAAAACATTTAAAACCAGTTGTGAGAATAAACTTTAACCACGTTAAAAAAGGGAAGAGAGATGAGCAAGAGAGGCTCTGCTGGCCTGGGAAACCTGTGGCTGGAGGGCACGCTCTCCCACCCATGGAGATCCATGGCACACAGCAGGCTTTGCTTTTTTAAAGAGAAATGGATTCACCAACGAACCAACAGTAACCTCTTCATATTCCTCCTGCAGCCACAAATGTCATCAGCTGCTCTGGAAACATCTCTCCAACAGAGCAATGCTGTTACAGGAACCTGAGCCTTCCCTTCTTCACTAAACCACGTGCTTCAGATTGCCTGCAATAGAAGAGGAAAAAGGGTTGAGCCCAACCTCAGCCTGATGGCATGGCCCAGCCCGGGACATCCCAGAGCACTCAGAGCAGTTTAGCAGATCCATTCTCTGCCCAGCTAGAGGAAAGGCAACAGCACAACAGCACCTTTTGCTAACCGAGACCACAGCTCTGAACTAAATGTGCTCCTGAGAATCCCAAGAGAAGTGGGAGATGTACTAAGAGCAAACAAAGAAATGGGTTTCATCTTTCCAGCTAGCAAGGAAGATTGCAGTGAGCCAGAAGTCCTCCCTAAAAGGCCAAAATAAAGCAGGAGTGCCAGCTTTACCTGACTGCTCACCTTTGATCACGTTAAGAATTTCTTGAATTCTCTGCGGCTCGTTGCGGTCCGGCCTGCAGCTGGGTGTGATCTCCAGCACGTAGTCAGGACCATACTCTGTGAAGAACTGCAGGAACAGGAGAGGGGTAAGCAGCCAAACCAGGCTCACGAGACTCCACAATCCCCCTGTTGTCCCATCCAGCATCCCCAGCAAGACGGAGCATGGCCATACACAAGCACCATATGCTCCATCTGACCCGGATTTTCACATGTTCCTTCTCCCTGGCACATCTCAAGGAGCAATCTGAGCGAGCAGATGACTCCACCTCCTCATCCTCTGTAATTATCTGAGGCTGGAGCTTATTGGTTTCTTAGAACCTTTCAAAAAAGACGCAGACAGCTTCACTTTTTGGGAACAAGCAGCCACTGCGCTGTTAGGGAAGCGCATTATTGTTACAGGAGAGGCTCTCAACAAACAGCACTGAGCTGAGTGTGCCTCGTGGATGAGGTGGGATGACTCTGTTCTTGTGTAAGGAGAAGGGATTAGGGAAAACTTTACCTCGTGATCAGGGATCTCAGAGGACAGAGATCTGCCAAGGATGACCCCAGTCAAGTACGTCCAGCAGCGGGCTGTGTTGGCAAGGTTGTAGCCTCCTGTCTCCAGCAAGAATCGTGATTTTGGGAGGGAAAGATTGGGGAAAAGGGAAGAGAGAGATTTTACTGGAGGGAACAAGCTGCAGAAGCTCCTCCAGACACCTCTGTAGACCCAGAATTGCCAACAAGGACAGGTTTTCATCAGTAATAGGGATAGCAGTGCAAGGGCGGCAGGAGAGACAAGGAATTGCTTTTTAATGCCAGCCTTGGTTCCATAAAGCAAAATACACAGGTCCAGCCATTTGTTAGTGAGCAGTCATGTTTGAGAGGTACTCATCAGCTTCAGATATGTCAGCTGGCGACTACTTCACAAGTACAGGAGGTCTCATGGGCAGCATGGAAGTGCTCCTGTCCATCATGGCTATGCATGACCTCACAGGGGGGACCTTGGCTGAGAGAAACCCTATGACAGACTTGGAAAGTGCTTTTCTCCAGTAGACTAAAATAAGGAGGAAAAAAACGCTTGGAAAAGAGGGAGATTGCATATCCCACTGTTCACTTGGCCTTGTTTTTTGCCAAGTGCCAGTTCTCCCCCCCAAGATTTCCACTCCGAATGCCTCTCTGAGCCGTGGTGGTGGGACACTCCTTTGGCATTTTCACCTCAGGCCAAATTTTGGGGGCTCTTCTTCCCTTTCCCAGCCTACCCACAGACACGGCCTCTGTTCCGACCCACATGAGCCCACTCACAGTCAGATGTCTGAGGCAGGATAGCAACACAGCCTGGCATCTGCTGGTACCACGTATTTAATGCCTGAGGCCACCCAGTTGTTAAGGCCAAAGACTTGCTCTCCTGGAGGACCAAGCAGCTTCCTTGCCACCATCAAAACGTGCACACACTCACCTCCTCCCAGGATGAGAGTTGCCAGCTGCCACTGCAGGACGTACTTCAGGCACTTGCCCACCCCCTCAGGCGTCATGTTGAAGGAGCACATGGGGTCTCCAGCCATGGTGTCAGCCCCCAGTTGTAGCACCACTGCCTCAGGGCTGAAGGCAGCATACACCTCCTTCAGCACGCTGCAGAGAGAAGCAGAGGGTTACCACCAGCTTAGCTCAGTGGGAGCATCAAACTACACGTGTACATGGGCTGCCCTGAGCAGGAGGGCTGGAAGCCAGGCCTGGGGGCAATCCTTCCCTGTGACAGAGCAGAGCAACGTCTGCTCCTGCTGCTTCTCACAAGCACAGGACAGGAGGAACAGAGGTGGCTCCACATTATCACTCTGCCCTCTCCCATCCCCCTGGAGCAAAAACACAGCTCCCCTGGCTCTGACACACATAGAGGGCAGTGTGCTTTCCATTCTTTATTACAAGTATTCTCTTGCAGAAGGCAACTGGGACTTTGCTCAAGGAGATTCTTGGCCCCAAAGAGAATGATCCCGTTCCCAGCACTGCACTCTAAAGCCCAAAACATCATGAAGAAAAATACATTTCTTTCACAACAGTGTCTTTATTCCTCTAAAATAAGAAAGAGATGTGGTTCCTGGGATAAATGCTTCTGCCTTGGTTGAGAAGGCAGGTTAAGCAACTCCAATTCTTATTTGACATGCAATTATAAACCACTGTGGTGTCAAACCAAAGAGCTTGCACTACCCAGATCTCACCCCAGGACCTTCATCAGCCCCTTGCCAAGAGGGATTAAAAACAAGTAAAATCCACGTGGTCTCTAATACTCCATCCAAATAAATCGTATCAGAGCAAGAGGGCTTACGTCTCACAGATCTGGTAATATTTCTCATCCTGAATGCCATCCTGGATAGGCACATTCACGCTGTAATAGCGACCTTTCCCCAGGCCAACATCTGTCACATCTCCTGTGCCTGGAAAATGGAAACAGGCAGCGGTTAAAGAAGAGGAAAAGAGGCTCAGCACTGAGAGAAACGTGAGGCACGTCTCAAGCAAGAGCAGAGTGCCAGTGCCTGGTAAGTCTATGGAGGCACACGGGCCCACTTCACACTGCCACTGGAAGGTTTTGATGGACCTGGTTCTGGCCCTCTGCCCCATCTTGTGATTAAACTTCCAAGGGCAGCCAGCAGTGCCTCTGCCAAGAGGCTGCAAGGAGAAAGGAGGAGATACATCAGATAAACACTTTCCCCCTTTTTCTTTCTACCGGGTCAAAAAAGAGGGAACATTTAGGCAGCAAGGCACCTCTGCTGATGAGGGTGAGATGTGCCTGTGCTGTGACCTCACTGCTGCTGTGTGAATCAAATCAGCACAAACCTTGCAAGTTCAACTTGCCTGGGAAAAATCCTGGCGAAAACTTGTGCAGGGAAACAGTCATGACCTTCGAGGTGAAGCTAAAGGCATCTTCAACACCTGTCAGAAGATGGAGAAGTAAAAAGCTTCCATGCACCACTCTTGTAAATGACAGAATGTAACAAGATGACCAGTAAATACTGTGTGCAGAGCAGGAATGCAATGAATGAAACAGAAAAACACAAGTGGCTCACTAAAGCCATCCTCCACCAATGGAGATCCGAATTCAGAGGCAGCAGTGGTCACAACTGAAATGAATCTGGCAGGTCTCATGCTGATCAGAACCAAGGGGGACCCAACACCTCGAGTCAGTGCTCATCTGCAAGGCTGGGGAGGGAGCTGAGCACAGATGCTCTGCCTGGAGCTTGGCCCTGATTAGAATCAGAGCTACTGGGCTCTCCTGCTTTTCTCAGTGCTGCTGCAATTCCACGTGGCTCTTCTTTTTCCTCAAGGATGTATTAAAATAGTAAGGGTGGGAAGGGAAAAAAGAAGTAACGGGGAACTTAACAGAAACCAAATGTAGGGGGGAAACGGAGCGAAATGCAACACACCATAAATTAGGAGAACAGAAATGTGAAGTGGTGATGAAATGATGTCCCTGAAGCAAGGAGTCTCCCAGCAAGGCCCTCTCTGCTCTCAGTTTCATAGCATCCTGCCTTCTTTTAAAAGCAACGTTTGTTAGCGACTGCTTCCCCTTTGCAACGGTGACACTGATGAATTAAATGCTGTCACTGAGGATGGGGACATGGGCCTGGGGAAGCTCTCAGAATGTATCATCATTCTTAGAATGGGCTGGGTTGAAAAGGACCTCAAAGATCATCCAGTTCCAACCCCTTGCTGTGTGCAGGGTCGCCAGCCAGCAGCCCAGGCTGCCCAAAGCCACATCCAGCCTGGCCTTGAATGCCTGCAGGGATGGGGCATCCACAGCCTTCTTGGGCAACCTGTTCCAGTGTTCTCACCAGAGAGGTAACTGCAGCAGGAACAGCACTGAGTTGCTTTAGGTACAACAGTGCTGCCCAGAACCTCATGAGAGGGCAGAGTAACAGCCACAAAGCAGGGCATGGGCAGAACTGGGCTGAGGGAATTTGCACTGAAAAAGGGCAAAGCCACTGCTGCTGCACCACGTGAAGCCTTACTCAAGTCTATGCAGCTTGCAGGCTGTGCCAGGCCTTACCATCCCCGTGATGCAAATCCAAATCGATGTAAAGGATGCGGTCAAATTTCTGGCGCAGCCGCAGGATGCCCAGGACAGCATCGTTCAGGTAACAAAAGCCAGAAGCTTCATCCCTGTGAGAAAAACAGCCACAAGATTAAATGGCACCAGTGCAATCCCCGCTCTTCTCAGCTTTGCCACCTGCACTTGCAAGCCTTCATCTCACAGGGGTGGAGAAGAGGAAGAGACGGGTCAGGAGCAGCCCAGCTCACCAAGAACACAACTGCTTGCTTCTCCACCCTGGGTTTGCCAGCAGCAGCCCCAGCTGAGGTGAGGTAGGAGCTCTGCCCATCTCAGGGCTGCACAAATAAGGTACGTGCATGGAAACAGCTGCCCTTTATGCACAGCACAGGAAGCTTCCTATTGTTGGCACCAAAGGAACAATTCTTTTTGAGTTAGGGTCAGAGATGTGACTTAAGCAAAATTCTGGGGAGCCTCTTGTCTCCCACAGCTGCTGGTGTGTTTTGGAAGATGGTGGACACAATTAATTAAACACACATCTGTGGGGAACAGGGAAGCCAGGGGAATTATTTTAGTGCTCCACAATCACAGAATCCTAGAATGGGCTGGGTTGAAAAAGGACCACAGCGCTCATCAGTTCCAACCCCCTGCTGTGTGCAGGGCTGTCAACCAGCAGCCCAGGCTGCCCAGAGCCACATCCAGCCTGGCCTGGAATGCCTGCAGGGAATAATCACAAGGTTCAGGCCGATACTTCATCTCCTGACAGTGACTGGTGATTGACACCACATCTCAGAGCACGAACAAAATCAGAGGTCAGCCTTGCACGACTTCACTCTTCTTATCAACAAACCAAGAAAGCCACACAGAACAATTTGGACAATGTTTTGCCAGACTCATCCGGGTTTGAAAGGACACCAATCCTTTGCCATTCTCTATGGACCACAACGTGCTTTGCAAAATCGATTCTCACTTGAGCCCCAGGATAAGCAGCTGTCTCAGGAAGCAGGACTCACCCCAGAGCCACACTGCAGCAGCTGCCCTACGTCCCGTGTCCTTCCCTCCCCCCTCTCACACCACACTGCTGGATCTCCTCCCCCAGAGGAAAGCTGGGTCAGACAGCAGGTGAGAAAACACAAGGGAAGAGATTGTTTCCTTACTTCTTTGCGTGATGCCACCCTCCAGGCCAGTTAATTGCTACCTTGCACTTGCCATCCAGCAGGCACTGGGCTGCAGTGATGGTGGCTCCCCCCACGGCTGCTGCGTAGTCAAAGATCCCTTCAGTAGCCGGACAGTCGTAACCTGTGGGTGACAGCCAGCATCAGGCACTGCTGAAGGGAAAAGCACACTTGGGGCTACTGGTCCTTAAGCACAGCTCTGACTTTCCATTCTCTGCACACCGAAATTACAAACAAAGCACTGTGCAAAACCCTCGTGACAGGTATCATATCTGGGCTTGCGTGGCAGATACAGGGAGTGGTAAATGTGAGGGTGAAAAAAGAGGTTTTCTCATGTTCCGGTCATTCAGATTCACTGAAGGAGTTTTGAGCTCATTTCTGATCTCTACCTTTCTGTTAGCTACCTTGACCCCACAGCAAGCTTGCAAAACACACACTAATTCTCTGGTGTTCCTCCAGGAAAGCCCTGATGCAGCAGCAGCAGATGCATTTTCCCACTAAAAACTGAGATATCCACAAGGAAGGCAGGCTGAGGCATCTCACAGGTCCATGGCTAGGACCTGATCTCCTCCATTTCCTACAGCAGCCTCTCTAGAGCTGATCCAGCACTGTACAAGCCCAGAGCTGCTCCTCCAAGTGCACATAGAGCAGTTTCAGAGACAGAAAGGACTAGTGCATCACTCAAGCTCTTTCTAATTCAGCAGGCAAGAGCCTACTGCTCAAGATAACAGGCAAAACCATCGTGCAAATGGTGCAGGTTTGGTTCCTGGTGGCAATTTCAGGCTGTCATTCCCATGACAGGCAGAATAACAGCATAGGGCTGACAGTACCCTCTGCTGGCAAAGCAAAAAGCATCAACTTGACTGGCAACTGCTGGTCGGAGGGGTTTGGCAGCACCTCAAAGCTACACCAAGGCATCTATGCAGCCCACTAGCAAACAGCATCCTGTCAGGTTACCCTATTGCAAAAAGTTTGTGTCCTTACCCAGTCCATACTCCACAGACTCTGGGTGGTCATCATCCCCCTCCTCACTGACCTTCTGCAGGTGCTGCAGGTAAGCATCTGTGTGGAAGCTTGCCATCTCCTCCATGGAAGCCACTTTGGGCTTGATTATCCTAGCAGAAAGAAAAGGGGGCAGGTCAGGAGGACACCACTGCAAAGCACAGCTTTGACCTCCTCAGATAGTTTGGCAACTGCTGCTAGAAAACTACAAAAAAATTCATCCCTGTCTCATACCCAACTGCCACTTTGAGTAGAAAGCTGGAACAGGCCTTAGAAGATTAGCACTGGCTGCTGTGCTCACTCCAACAAGGAACTGTTACAGGTGCTGCCTGAAATTAACCTTTCACCCTCACTTCAAGGGTTTTTCTCCCTTTCCTGTTTGCTGTCCCAGTCGGATTCCTAGCAGGCACAACGCTTCTAGGACACCATTCTGCTGGAGCAGGAGCTGAGCAGTGACACCTATCTGCTCTTAACTCTGCTGTGTCTGGAGAACATCTCTGTCCTCATACTGAGAGAAAGTAGTCACAGAATCCTAAAATGGCCTGGGTTGCAAAGGAGCACGATGCTCCTCCAGTTCCAACCCCCTGCTGTGTGCAGGTCACCAACCAGCAGCCCAGGCTGCCCAGAGCCACATCCAGCCTGGCCTTGAATGCCTGCAGGGATGGGGCATCCACAGCCTCCTTGGGCAACCTGTTCCAGTGCCTCACCACCCTGTGTGAAAAACTTCCTCTTAAGTCTTTCCTCCCCCCTTCATATCCTCAATCTGAAGACCCCAAAGATGGGTTCTAACCCTTCTGCTCCAGACCTCACTCCGTCTCCTCTCCTGAGCAGTACCTACACTTCCTAAGAAGGCTCCCAAGGAGCAGCGCAGCACAACAGCGCAATCTCCCTGAGTCTCAGTGCTGCCCATGAACTCGACCTGCATCAGCACGGCTTGAAGCCATGAGGAACTGCATGGAGGCAGCAGGAGGCAGTGTGCACGTTGTGTTAGGGCAGGAGGGTAGCTATGAATGACACCTGCAAGCGTTACCACGCAGTCCACTTAACAAGGAGGCCATCATTAGATCCTAGAGGTGCCCTACAGCCACACAGCGAGTGAGGGCTGCAAGAGGACAGCTCAGCTATCACCAAACCTCAGCAGAGAGGAAAAGGCTCTCCTGGCAGAAAACGGAGTCACTTACATCATGTGGTCGAGCAAGGAATACGCCTCGATCAATGAGTGCACCATGCTGGCCTAGGGGGAGAAATAAAAGGAAGACGAGGATCAGCGTGAGAGCGGCCGTGCGGCCCGCGGTGCCCGGAAGGAGCCCTTCACACCGCCAGGCCTCCCCTCACACAGCGGGACCCCTCCTCACACACAGCCCCTCACGCCGCCATCCCTCAGCGGGACCCCCTCCCCTCTCATCCCCTCCCCCCCCGGGCCCGCCCCCCGACGGCCCACCCCCCTGCAGCCCACCCGTTTGGGCACTTTGCACAGGGAATCGCACAGGGCCGCGTACTCCGGGCTGTACACGTAGGCCACGGGCGGCCCCGCCGCCATCAGGGCCGCCACACCGGGCCGGGCGCCCGGCCTCACCGCCGCGGGGCACGCCGGGAGCTGTAGTCCGCGCGCGGGGCGTGCTGGGAAGCGCTGCTGCCGCGCGAGGCACGCTGGGACATATAGTCCTCCCATCGAGGCCCGCTAACATGGCGGCTCCCGCCCTCGGCCCGCCCAATGAGGGACGCACTGCGCACACGCGTGCTGGAAACGTTTTATTGCGGGCTTCCACACAGCACGAATGAGCTTCTTTTTTTTTTTTTTTTTTTTCCGTTTGAAAAAATGTGACTTTTGTTAAAAAAGGCCCGAGGCCTGCAGCATTAAGGCAACCCAGACCGGAGGTCAAAAAACACACGTGAAACTGCTTCCCCTACCATAAATAAAAGGGGATAAAAGGTGCGGGGATGGCACGGTGCGCTCCCCCTCAGTCCAGCAGCACTATCCCTAGCAGGGCACTAGACTAAACCCTGCATGTTTAGAGGGAAAAGCAGCACAGAACAGGTTAAAACCCTCCAATGTGGCAGGAGAACAGTTGCAGGGGTCCCTGCTGACCCCCAGCCCTAAGGCGAGCCGGAGCAGAAGGCAGGGCTGTGAGCTCAGCCCTTCCCCGACAGCTCCCAGCACGAGGCCAGGCAACCACGCCACAAACACAGCCTGAAGGTCCATGGCTGAAAGCAGTGTGCAATAATGCCTCTCAAGGAGTCCACAGCGCGGGGACAAGAGCAGGAGATCTACTGCATGGCACAGCCATCTCCGGGCAGGAGGTCGTACAGGTGCAGGGCTGCTGACTTGGACAGGTAGGTCATGGTGCCGAAGCGGCCGCTCGGTGCGCTGTCGTACAGCAGGTCACAAATGCCCGTCGAGGGATCCTTCTCCAGCATATGGTCATCAGCACCCAGGGCTTTCTGGATTTTGGATGGGGAAGGAGAACAGAAGCATTAAGAAGAAGGGCTGCTGCCTGCTAGCTTGCACCCCACACTCGATGCTGCATTGTTGCTGTGCCCCATGAGGACAACAGGCAGGTCCTCAGCGTGGCTGACTGACCCCTAAGTAGTCTGGGCGCAACCTGCAGCCCCTACCTGCTCCTCATAGAAGAGGTCATTGGCTGCGTGCAGGATCTTTTCCACAGGTATGATGCCTCCCATGGTGTGCACCTCCACATCCACCAGCATGGTGAGCACCAAGATCGTCTCTACCAGCAGCTGCCGGTACTCTGGCTGGGGGACACGGTTGAGAACCGACTCCACGTGCACAGCAAACTTCATTTCCCCTGGGGTCATCTGCACAGAGGCAAGAAGAAATGCACACAGAGAGCTGTTATCATCAGGACAAATCCTGAACCAGGCTGGGCATTCACCCAGAGTGGCCTCGCACCCATCCTGTTCCCCAACTGGTAAACCTACCTCTTCGGTTGTTGAAGAGGGGAGAACAAAGCCCTCCACAGAAAGACCATGGCACTGCAGAACAAGATGTAGAGACCACGGTTACAGCCTGGAGCAGCACTGCACCCTCATTCTCAGCTGAACGTCACTGCATGCTGCCCGCGTGCCCCAGCTCCACCTCCTGCCTCCAATCTGTCACTCCTTAAACACCAGCTTGGCATGACCCAAAGCGCTCCCACACACAGCACAAGGCTCTGCTGCCTGGTTCATTATGCTGAGCAGCGCGCAGAGCTGTGATCCCAACACCAGGTTCCCAGAGCTCACAGCCCTGCCCAACACGTAAGGCTCCTGAGCAGACCAAGCCCCTTTCTGCAAGGGTAAGGACAGGGCAAAGTAGGTGCTGCACGCCTACAAGGCAGCTCCAGCTCTTCCCCAGCTTTCCAGGGCCAGCTGAAAGCCTTGTTCATAAAGCACATACCAACACAACCTCAGGGATGAGCGATCGGTGCCCGGTTCCTCTTAGGAAGGCAAGTGTCTGGGGACCATAGGCTCAGGTGTGGACATCCAGCTCACCTTCTGCAGGACCTTCCAGACCTTCTGATAGAAACCCAAGGGGACACGGTTCAGAGCCCCATCCAGTCGCCGCCTCCGCTTCCACTGGCCCTGCCGACTGTCCTTACTGCCCTGGTCTTTCAGCAAGCTTGAAAAGGAGCCTTTTTCCAGCAACTCTGATTGTCCAGTGGACTGGCCAGACAAACAAGGAGAAAAGGAACTGCTGCAGGGTTAAATACTCAATGAGAGCACAGCACACTGCTGCCTGAGAGCTTGTGCCCACCTAGCCTTGTTCCTGGGGCAGAGCTGCCACCATCAGAGCTGTCCCCAACAGAGCCCTCCCCGCAGCCCCAGCTCCCCACAGCCTGGAGGCCAGCTGGAGCACTGCTCCTTCCTGCAGCCACAAAGCATGACAAACCCCCCACACACAGACAACAGACGCAGGTTACCAGAGAGGCCAGTAGGTCACTGTCTGCAGACTGCAAGAGAAAGGGAGAGATATAAATCAAATAGTGCCGACGCAAGGCAGCGATCATGATGAGCAGAGCAGCAGCAGCACGGACCAAGCTCAGGTCGCAGAGCAGTTATCCCAGGGGCTGTGGTTAGCTGGACATTGAGAAGAAGTTTTCAGAGGCAAAAATGCAGAAAGTCTCATGTTAGCATCAGGGGAAGGACTGCACTGGAGGAGAAGCAGGGCTGCGATTGCTCTGCTGGCATGGGCACAGATTTAGTCTCAGGAGGGCCAGCAGCAGGTGGGGGACTGTCCTTGCCATGTGTGCGGTCCCTCTGTGACACCAGGCCTCACTCTGCAGCTGCTGCATCAACCTGGTCCCCGTAGGCCAGGCCCACAGCTAAACACAAGCCAAGCCCCAGAGGAGGCACTTGTCTGCTGTGAGACTGAGAGGAAGTAGCAAGGGAGTGCAGGTGAGATCAATATCACGAGTCAGTGTCCTGGTATGGCACCGCTGGGTTGTGGCAGTGGAGACACAGTGCCACCGTGCAGCATTTGCTGCCAGTACAGTGGGATCTATTCGACTGCGGCAGCTATGCAGCACAGCTCCCAGCTGGTTGTAATGCCAGGGCACCCATGGTTTTGAGAAACCTTCCTCTTCCATGGCCTCAACATAGCAGATCCCACTTAAAGGGAAGCTCCCTGAATGCCACGGGGCCACATTTAGCTTTGCTGACCTCTTCCCAGACCTGAGGCCTCCCCACTGTCCTAAACAGAGCAACCCTAAGCCTGACGAGAAGGGAAGCCAGCTCGTTGCTGCAGCAGCTCACTCAGTGGGTTCATTCAGGAAAGCTCATTAACTCATGCACGCTCAGAAGCTGCCCTGGTACGCAGCACGACAGATAAAAGCTGAGGCTGTAGGAGGACCAAGGTGGCTTCACCTTACTCCCGATCAGAGACTGCCTACGTTTATCCAGTCGCTGCAAGAGAAGAAGGTAATGAAGTTTCTGTCGCTGGACGGGGCCCACCAGGACACCATCCCCACCAGGGATGCTGCATGGTCCTCCCCCCGCCTCCCCCACCCCTGCATCTTCTCATGCACGCCTGTTCTTCCCCCCAAATTACACTGCCAGAGCAACTCCTACTCAACGGTTTACCCCACATCCCCCCCCAGGGCAGGAGTGAGCCAAAAGGGGCTTCTGGAGGCAGCTGTAAGCTATCTATAGCCCAGGAGCAAACTCTTTTCTGCTCTCCCATCAACCTTGCTTGTCCTATATTTGTTTGCCCCTACAAACCTTTGGGGAAGCAGTCTGCACTGCTTGCTCTCACCTGTTTGATCTCACTTTTCAGCTTGATGATGCCAGTACGCTCAGTCTTGGTGGCCCCAGCAGCCTCCACGTCGTAGATGTTGATAGCAGTGGTGACCAACGAGTCCACCGATCGCACTGGAGGAGAGCAGAGAGGTCTGGAGTGGGTACTGATTCTCAGGACACAGATGTCCCTCACTGCTGCACGGCACTGGTACTTAAGCATAGCCTTGCTTTGTATCCCCAGCTAGCATTACAGCACAAAGCTGCTTCAACTCAGGCTGGATCATACTAAAAACTGAGCTAAGGAAAGCCCTGACAGCCAGCGGGCTCAGCCTCAACACCCAGAGATCATCCTGCTGAAGATCACAGATAACTGCAGTGCAGAAGCTGTGTTGTGAAGGCAGAAGGGGGACGTTCTACACAGCGAGGGACGCCCAGAACTGGCCAAGCTCTGCACCAGGACCCAGCTCTGCCCAGCTCTGCTCTCAGCCCCCCCAAGAGACTCACCACTCTTCTCCACTCCAAATTCCTTGCCAGAGAGGATGTGGTAGAGCAGGCTCTTCACATTGGACGGGCTGAGATTCATCAGGTTCTCAGTGGCTTCTCCAGCTGGAGAGAAGAGTTGGAATGTTGTTCACCTTTCACCCTCCCAGCCTGCATCCCAGTTTGTTATCAGGAGGTACCCAAGAGCAGTCCCAACCATGTACCCTGCCACTTTCATGCAGCCTCATCCTGGCATTGAGAGCTGCCCATTTTTAATGGCATTTCTCTTCCCTGACTGACAGGACCCCAAGCACCATAGCCCCCACCCCACTGACCTCACTGCACGTACCTGAGCAGTGCAGGGAGTGTGCCAGCTCTGTTGCCATCACCTGGATGATGAGCCCAATGCGGATTCGAAACATATCAGTGAAGAGTGCTGGCTGGGTGCGGATGTACATAGCCAAGTACACCATGATCTCCTGGAGAGACAGGGGCAGGTCATCCCACTGCTCCTCGACAGAGCTCATACCCACCCGTGGGGTGCCCTCTCACCTGGGTGAGGATGGACACGCTGAGGTTCTTCTCACTGGCTTCATCAATGAGGCGAACGAGCTCCTCGTAGGGGATGGGGCTGAGGAGGGAATGGTGGAGTAAGCAAGAGATAGATAGCCCTGCATCCCTCCTGGTCCACGGAGGAGATACAGGCTGTCTCACATCCAGTCCCAGCCCGGAATGCATGGGAAGAAAGAGGTACCACACTCACGCTGAGATGGTCTTCTCACGTGGCTCTGGGGGCAGCCCCACCGTCAAGTGCTTCTGGTGAGACAAGAGGGCTGTGCAGGCCTGCAGACAGAAAGGATCACCATCAGCTCTGGCTTTGGGGCTTCAGCACAAGGCAGAAGGAGGCGGAGCTGATGGTGCCCTCAGCCCACCAGGGCTCTTACCTCATCCAAAGCTTCCACCTTTTTCTTGAGGATGCCAGAGATGTAGCGGATCAGAGCCCACTGGCGTGTGGTTCCCACCCGCTCGTACAGCTCAGTGAGGAGCTCCTTGACAGTGGGGCCAGGCTCACCATCAAGGCCCGTGTGCCATTCGGGCCCCCTGCAATGAAGGAGATGCCAGGTTACTGCCATCAAATCATTCCACAGCATTGCTCAGGGTCAGAAGGCTGACACACGTGTGGCCATGTCAGCTCTCTGCACCCAGAGCGCAGGCAGGTCTCAGAGCTTGCCATACTTGAGGATGTGGAGCATGTAGAGGATGTCTGCTTGCTCCTGCAGCGTGGGGCAGATCCGCAGCTGGTCCACCAGTGCCTTGCAGTCCACATTGCCAGCCTCGTCACGGGGCAGGTTCATCTCTGCATGGAGTGTGTGGCTCTGGGGGAAGAGAGAGCCAGGCTCCTGGTCAGCACTGCAGCACTCTGCTCTGAGGGCAGGGAGGCATGGAGCCAAAGATGCTCACCCACGGGCATCCCCCCACCACAAAGGACCAAACTTTCCTCATGAAGCCCTAGAAGGATCCTCTGGCTTCAGATGAGAAGCTAGCAGTGCTCAGCCAGCTCAGCCAGGGAAGAAAAGGGCTCACCTTGACTTCCTGGTCATGATGGTGGGGTGAGCTCAACAACTTTACTGACTGCTGGGATGCCTGGAAGATCTTGCTGGGGATGTACATCCCAACATCTAAAAGAAAGACAGGGTCAGTTGGTGCAGGTATTTCTCAGCCTTAGCCACCATCACCCCGCTCAAACCAGCTCATGACCCACCCTCTGCTCCCCCGAGGAGCAACTGCAGAGGAGCTGACTGTCAGAAGAAACCCACGTGGTTAGAGGAATGTCTGGGACTTTACAAGAGGGACCAGCTCCACGATACTCCGTAGCCAGGACTAACACAATGAACTGCAGATGTCTGTGCCCAGGCAAAGGCCAGGCTGTCCTGCAGGTTGCCCTGGGTCACGCCGCGTCCCATGAATGGAAAGGCACTTCAGCCTCCCAAAGGCACCTCAGCCTGACCATGAAGAGAAGGTGCGAAGGGTGCTGGAGTTACTCACCCTGGACCTGAAGGTCCTTGGCCTTGGATGCCAGGGACATGAGGTCACGGGTGGTGTGGACGGCAGCACGGAAGCGCTTCAGCCCTCCTCGCTGGGCAGTGGGAGGGAGGTTCGACTGGGGAACCGTGCGCTGCAGCAGGTGGTCCAGGTACTGCGCCACCTCATCGTATGTGTCAGCTGGAACAGGAGGAAAAAGAGCCTCAGCCACTGGGTGCTGTGGCACTCCAGGTCCCCAGCTGCATCCCCACAGGGACAAAGCTTCGCTGGCTGCAAAGAGCAACAGCGTGGGGCTAGCACCGTGAGCCAACCAAACAGACAGAGGCAGCAGCAGCGCCGCCCGTCCGAGCAGAGAGCATTTGGATTGCCCCAGCACAGCAAGAGCCTCACCCTAACATGGCTCCAGGATGGGAGCAAGGCAGGGCAGGTTTTGTAGTAGTTATTTCTGATTAGTAATTGAGTTATTCTAGTTAGAAGTTAAAGGAGGGCAGCATGCTCTCCTTCACAAACCGCCAGCTCCTGCCTGGCTCTTTGCCCAGCCTCCAGCTCCATGCTAGGAGCACCAGGGCCACCACCCACTAACTACAGCACAGAGAGAGTGCTCAGAGAGCATGTCTCTGCTCAGCCAGGACATAACAGCAATGCCCAGCAGCAAGAGTGATGCCCGGGGAGGGGGAAGCCCCACACATGGTGATGCTACGCAACAGATACCTGTTACTGCGTTTCCAGACAGTACCAGCAGCATTTCTGCTACAGGAGGAGAACTACAGACAGCATCCAAGGCTGACAGCACAGCATCTCTTTCCTAAACCTGGGAGGGATGCTCTGCACTCACTGCATGGGGGCTAAGCTGGACAAATACCTCAGGATGGACATTGGGCTTGAGAACATCATCCTGTCTACCTGCAGCGTCTGACCACAGAAAAACTGAGCATCTTTTAGAGTGGATACAGTGTCCAGGCAAACCCCACCTCTTGCTGGGGGTAGGGGGAAGCAGACACTTTGGAGGAGCTTGGCTGCAGCCTGCAAAGCTGCAGCATGAAGCAGTGCTACTGCGAAGTGTGGACGATGCAGCCATGCAAGAGAAGTAAACATTCAGAGCTGCAGCAGTGGAAATGTTGGCTCCAGGAGCAGCAGCAGAGCAGATCGATGGGAAGGCTGGGAAAATGACCATCACTGGGTCTCACAGTAGGAGAACATGTCTAGGGCTGCTTGCAAGGGGAGAAGCAAAACCTGCATCCTCCCATGGTCTCAGAGCAGGGGGGTCCGTCATGTTGCGATGGGCCACGGCCCCCACGAGGCAGCAAGGCCTCAATCTGGCAAGCACTGGAGCTGCCCTGTCCAGAAAGGCCCAAAGATTTTGTGATAATACCACCCAGAGACTGCCTGGGGAGCCAGGGATACCTCGGGCACTGTACAATCACCTTCCACACCATCACACGTGCTGACCACACCAAACATCTTCAGCCAAATCTCCAGGGTAGAGGCAGGTTGCCGAGCCTTCGTCTCTTCCCCACACAACAGCCTATGGAGGTTGGGGTGGCTCGTTCAGGAATATCCTCTGTGCTTGCTACAGCCACATCCCCCAACTTCAGCCCTGTTTGGCTGGGAAACCCCGCTGCTGAGGGGCTGAAACAGCCACCTCTGTTCACCCAGCCCCGCCACCCCACTAGCATCACTGTGAAGGTCACTCAGATGGGGTTAATTGGCAGAGGGTCAGATGGGTGCAGAAACACAGTGGGAGGTGGGACACGAATGGTTTAAGGGAGAGTTCAGTGTTTTGCACACCACAGTAGCGACTGGCCTGTTCCCCCTTACCATCCTCTGCAAACTGCAAGCCATGCAGCCACTCCTCAGGGTCTAGCTCCTCAAAGCTGTCAAGGCTGAGCTTGTAGCCGTTGGCAAAGACCTTACCCTCCGGCCCAGGGTCCATGAAGCTGAGGTGCGTTCGGCACGACGTTGTCAGGAACTCCGACAACTTACCCGTCTGGATCCTGGGCGAAAGGAGGGGAGGTCACACAGAGAGGAAGGGGGAGGCAGCGCCCTTGGCTTGCCTCCTGGATGCAGGGCAGTCCCTCAGCAGGGATAGAAAGGCTTGTCTGGGAGCACACGCATCTCTCAACGTCTGCTTTAGCTGTTGGCAGTTCCTCCAGGCGCACGTGGATATGGAAAGGCTGGCCAAAAGCTATCAGAGGGGTGCTACAGCCATGGATCCGATGGCACAAGGAGATACGTCCTCTCTTGTACCTCCTCAGTGGGGACTGCAGCCCCAGGGTGCACTCACAGCCCAGCACATCCCAACATATCCTCTGCAGCTTGTGCCCTAACAGTCAGTGCTCAGGCAGAGCTTGCTCCCATACGGCCACACTCAGGTAGGACACCAGTCCTGTTTCCTGTTCCCTCCTGCACCCCAAGAAGCTGCACTCACCTTGCACCACCAAAATACCCGTCCTGCAGCTTCCGCAGCGTTGTCAGCACCGTGGGGTGTATGCTGCTGCCCGAATCATCTGTCGGGAACAGAGACACAGGCAGTCAGGCTCTCCTACACAAACAGGCTTCCAGTAACACAGGAGCAGGTGGGCATTCAGACATGCAAAGCACCACGACAGCAGCCAGACCCTTGCTCTGGGGTGTGCAGCCAGGCAGTGGCACCAACAGCACCACCCAAAAAGGGAAATTCATGACTGTCTAGGCTGGATAACCAGCAAAGACAGGCTCGGATGCACTGCAGGCCCCTGGGATTTCACCCTGAAGCTGGTAGCACCAGACAGCAGCAATCCAAACAGCCCCCTGCTCCCTCTCTGGCTTTCAGGGAAAAGCTGTCGAAGTGTTGGGGTGCTGTTGTTCAAGGCAAAAGACACTACAGCAAACACAATCAACACCCAAGGGAACTTCAAGTACACCAGGAAAATCAAAAAGGCCTGAAGGCAGCATGGAGTCTCCTCTCTGTGCTGGCTCACGGGGAAGAGAAGACTGCTCCAGAGAAGCCAGTTTGCAGAGGAGCCAACGTGCTGCTTTCTGCTCCTTTTGGTTTTCTGTTTTCCCCTCCTTGACATTTAAGAAAGCCTTTGAGGGGTGGTTAGCCTTGGTGAAGAGTCACGATGCAGGAAGAGCCCCAAGAACATTTTTACACGGGAATTATTTCTCGTCTTGCTCCCAGAAGGCTTCCCAAACAGGCCTAGCTGCCTGGAGACGACATACTTCCATGCCAACAAACCTGCCTTGAGCTTCAGGCACTGGTGCTTGGCAGGTAGCCCTGCTGGCTACCGGATAGCTGCCAATTCCATGCGACTCCTTTGAGCTCTATACAGGATGCTGTTGGCTGATCCAGCCCTGCTGTGTCCCCATTACCCAGGCTGCCCCCATCCACCCACCCCTATTCTCCCACAGAGGTTGGAGGATCCGTACCCAGCATGGTGTGAGAGATAGGGAAGGTGATGGTGGGCCTCCCAGTCATCCTCCAGCGGCTGCAGAGGTACGAGAGGTCTGTCCTCAGCATCTCCACAATCATCTTGCTGTCGAGTGCCAGGTAGAACTGCTGCTGGTCTATGAACTGCAGGGAGAGCAGGAGACATGAACACCCTTTGCACAGCCAGCAGGTTGTTCTGGAGCCACCCACGTCTTCCCATCAGCCACCCCTGAGACCAACTTGAGTGCTCAGCCAGTGGACAAACTTCCCATCCATTTACGCAGTGTGACAGCTGCTAACAAGCACGTACAATGCCACTCACCTGTGGGGTGAAGGCAAAGATGTTCTTTCTAATGTTGTAGAGCTTGGAGGTCCCAATCACACCCATGTGCCGGTAGGGCCGTCCTGTCAAGCTCATCTGCTTGTTGCGACCTGGGGAAGATAAGGTTTTGTAACATTTTCCTCAAGTCCTCTCAAAAGGGAAAGTGGTAGCAAAAGGCAGAAGGCTTCTGTGCTAGCAGCCAGGAGGAAAAGGGTTGCTTGTGTTGAGCACCCCATGGCTCTGCATCCAGCTGGAACAGCTCAAAGTGACAGCAATATTCTGGCCCATGGCCCTGCCCAAGGAGTCTTGCTGGAACCAGAGCCACACAAACAACCCTGAGCTCAGCAACGTGCTGCACCTCCAGGTCCTTGAGAATGTCAGAAGCTGGTGCAGGGTTGCCCCCACTGAGACCCCAAAGACCCCAAAGGTAACAGCTCTGTCAGTGTCCCCATTGCTCCTAGATGACTTCTAGAGTAGCTGCATCACCAAGAGGAAAAGTCCCAGCAGTTGCTAGGTGGCTCCCCTGCCCCTTTTGCCCATGTCATACTTGGCCTTTCAGTGGCTTAAATTAGCCAGCACCCACAGCCTGGGGCAGGTCAGGTTTCTCCTTTGGCCAAGGCTGGATCTCCAGCTCCTGCACAACACTCCCTGTGCCTGAGGATATGCAGTATCAGGGAATGAGCACGCAGATTTCAACACACTCTCCCTTCACAGCCTGCCTTCCCTCCAGCAAGAGCCATCCTTTCTGGCCTAAAGACTCAGACAGGAGACCCTTCCCTGGGATCTAGCTGGCCTCCCTCACTGAGATTTGGGTGACCTTGCTCATAGCACATCCACTCCACATAGCACCGCTCAGAGTGAAGCGAGTGTGAAACTGTAATGCCAAAGCCACCCCTGCTCCTCTCGTACAGAAGCAGCATTGCAAGCCCAGGAACAGAAAAGCCCTAAACAACCAGGCAGAAAGGAGCAGGGCAGGACATCAGCATCTACACGCAGGATGGGACAGCAACTTCTGCACTCTTTTTTTCTACAGGAATTTGCAGCTCACCCAGACGAGCGTAGATGTGGCTGAGGATGCGAGCAGGCTGCACTCTGATGGGGTAAACATCGGCCACAGTCTCCACATGGATGCCCTCCTTCCTCAGAAGAGCCTTGATCCCCTCTGTCTCCGCTAGGATGCACACTGAGGAGAGAAGACAGCAGGCTCAGAGCACACTTTCAGAGGAAGATGGGTGAGACATCGCTGCCCACGGTCTTTCTGGACACGTGCAAGATGCACATGCAGGGGCAGCTGTCCTGGGCTTCCTCTGCCTTGCTCCCATAACACTCATTACACCCACATGAGCAGTGGGAGGATGTGCCCAGTTTTCATCTTCTGCAATGGAGACCGTAGCAGGTGACATTTCCCTGGGGCAACGCAGGGTCCAGCAGAAAGACCAGCACTGCATCTCACATCCTGCTGCCAGGGCTGGGCTGCGGCCGTGCCGGGGAGCAGAACCATCCCACAGCCAACACTGGGCATTGTCCCATGGAAAAATTTGGAACTGGTCCCTTTCCCTCACCTTGCACCACCACGTCGGGCTTGGGGACAGTCGCAAAGCGGCGGTTGAGGGGATCGATTTCACCAGGAGCCAGAAATCCCTGAGGGAAGAAGAAAAGGCACGAGGAGATGAAGATCTCACGGGCTGAGCAGAGAGGGTAAAGCCCAGCAGCAACCCATGTGTAAGAAATCTCGGGGAATGGAGGTGACAGCTTCCCCATGGCAGGTGGCAGAGTGGCAGCATTTGTCCTTTGAGCTCAAAGTCCAGCCCACCCTTCTCTCCCTCGCACCAGAGGTGACCATACCTCAGCCATCAGGCAGCCCAGGATGTAGAGGGACTGGCCCCACATGAGTGGCAGCTTGCCCATGGGTATCCTGTCCACAGTGTGGGGGTTGTTGTATTCTTCATCCACCTGGAAGAGAAGCCAGGTCAGCAAGGGACCCACAGACACGGGATGCTGAAGGAAATATCACTTAAAAATCTGCCAATGCACCAGCAGACTGTCAGCATAGAACCCTTACATATGGGGCAAGATAAGCTTTGAGGAAAATAAGTAATTTATTTTAGGGGTGTTTTGGTTGTGCTTTTTCTTTTTTTTTTGAACAGATCCACATCCACCTTTTCTAAGTAGGTTCCCATTAGAAACTGCTATTTGATTTTGGATAATAGTGGCTAAAACCAAATCACGTAGCAATGAGACGTTCTCTGCTCGCTACCCCTGTTAGAGCAGACCCCCACCACAGCTCAGGCAGCTCACCTTGTCTGGTGGGACACTGTACAGCTCTGGCACCAGATGCACCCCGTTCTTCCCCTTGATGAGAATCCCCTCAAGAGCCTCCCGGTACTCTTGCACCTGGGGAGGGAGCAGAGAGCATCAGGGCAGGCCTCCCTGTGCCCTTCTCCACACCCCCCCTTACCCAGGGCTCATTTCCCCTGGCCTGCTGGCTCCTGCCTCTCTTACCTGCTCCATGTTTCCACTGAAAAGCCCATCGATGATCAGGTACGTCCAGAACAAAGGCCACTCACACTCGATGTTCTCAAAGAGCTTCAGCTCTGCAGGTTCATAGTAGGAGCGGTTGGGATCCTGCAGAAAGGCCACAACAGCAAGGCGGGTGGTTGCAGGGTTCACGACCACCCCCAACACCCCCACCTCAAATACCCTCACTCTGTGGGTGCAGGTTAACCTGACAGTGGCAAAGCTCACGAGCACTGGGGAATGTCAGAGTGCAGAGCTCTGGAGAGCCCCAGCCACACCTGCTGCCAGCGATTCTCGGGGCTGGAGAAGCACAGCTAAAGGAGAACCACCCAGGAACACTCCAGCTGATGCGACAGCCAAAGGAGCCCACCAGATTATGGGCCCCACCAGCTGGATATTTAACATCCCAAGTGCCACTTTCTAGTTTTATGGTTATCAAGTGCCTGTCACTTCTATAATTGTCCTCATTTTCCCTCCTCAAGCTTAGAGTCTAACATAGCAGTACATAAGCTGTTTGCTGGCCTAGGAGAGATAAAAACAGCCTCGTGTTTCCACAGGGCTCATCAAGACCCACAGGTTGACCTCTGCAGGGTTCCCGTGTGGGATGGCAATCCCATTTTCCCCAGCCTCAGAGACATGCAAGATCACCAGCCCCAGGATGCAGGCAGAACCAGACTCTGCTTATCTGCTGTGGGCACGGGTGGGATGTGCCACACCTCTGCAGTGGGCTGTGGAATTTCGGGCAGCCCTGCCATGATACTGCCTGGATCAAAGAGCTCTCATCATTGCAGGGCTCCCCAGAACAGCCTTCACGCTGCATCCAGGGCGCTAAGAATGTCACCCAGGACAGTCTCTCCTCAGCACCACAGTCATGGCAGGTGGGAACACTGGGAGCACTCACCTCTTTGGGGGTCCTGTATCCATCACGGAGGAAGCGGCAGCAGCCATAGCGCCCCTGGGAGAGAAGGGGAGAGGAGCTGAGCAGGAGGAACAGTGTCAGGTACCTTCTACCTTCACTGTAAAAGTGAATTCTCTGCCCAAGAACCCCCTTCACACAGTCGCACAGTGCTCAGGCACCACAATCACAGCCCACTGTGACAGCACACAGCACTGCTTCTTTGCACACCCCCAACACAGGTCACAGAGACTGGGAGAAAACAGCTCCAGGCACCCCCTCCCCAAGCACATTTTGGGGGGAGAAAAGGATTGCAGGCTTTGAACTGTTTCTCAGGAAGGGTGAAGAGGGCAGAGCTGCTCACCTGCAGCTTTGTGATGATCTCTTGCTTGGTAATTTCCACCAGCTCACTGTCCTCCACAGCAAAGGCTGGGTAGGAGATGACAGAGAGCACGCTGGCATCCACCTCCTTGGATGAGGAGGCCCTCGGCAGCATCGAGTGGAGGATGGACTGAGCAAATGGAAGGAAAGAGGTTTAGATGCCACTATTCATACTCAACCCCGTCAGATTGCATGCACAGCCCTCACCTGGCAGTGCTGCACCTCATCTGGCAGCACCCGAATCACAGACTGTGGGCCTCCCTTTGCTCCAAAGAGATCCAGCTCATCCAGGGCCTCCAGGGCAGCCTGCAAGCAGGGCGAGACTCAGAGCAGTGTGTCCTCTACTGTACTGTAAGAGCTCTCACCCCATGCCAGCCCCACTGACCAGTTTTAAACAAAGAAGAGATGCAAACACACCCCTGCATCCTGCAAAGGCTGCAGAGCACCCATAGCCAAAGAATGACCACATCTCATCCCCACAGCTCACCTTGGCCATGCCCACAGAGCTGGCATTCAACTCGGTGATCCCCCGGTTCGTCTTGTCCCCACGTTCCCATATCCCAAAGTCCTGCAGAGAGGCAGCAGTTTGTGTCATGCCCAAAAACTCATAGAATCTCAGCCTTTGGCAGTGCTCCCAGTAAGCTTCTGAGGGGTTCTGCCCACTACCTCCACCCTCCAGGCACAATTCTCTTCCCTGGCAAAGGCCTCAAGCTACCCACCGCTGTCTTATAGGCCGCTTCGATGTAGAAGACGAGGTTCTGGATGAAGTTGACTTCATCCAGGCTGTGAATTATGTGGAGACCTGAAGCAGCAGGGAAGAATTCATGTTAGTCCTCAGGAAGGGGCTGTCCTTCTAGGAAGGGGCTGTAGAAGCCAGCCCCCCTCTTCCACACATACCCTGTGGTGGCCACATCCTCACTCCCACCCCACCTAGCAGGTTGTGTCCCTGCAACAAAGGACACTCAGGAGCAGAGCCACAGATCTGTATAGAGAGCCCCAAAACACCTCAACCCCCTCCACGCCACGTGTCTCAATCCCTCGAGACACAGGTTTCCAAACGGCATCCCACCTGAGGCTGTCATCTGCGCCAGCATGAGCAGGTAGAGGGAGGTGGCATCCAACTGCAGGTGCCCCCACTCATGGTCTCCCACCACAGTGGCACAGGTGTGGGTGTTGTACTTGGCATGCAGGCAGTCCCGAGTGCTCTGGCTGTACTTGAAGGCCTCCACCTTGTCCACCTGGAGAAGCGGAAAGGGATGCAGGGGCTTGACAAACCCCAAACCCAGGGAAACTCCATGCCACCAATCCAGCACGCAGAGACACAGCTGGGAGCAGGACACATCTCACAGCCCCTGCACGCACTGAGAACACAAGCCCAGGCTCTTGTGTCTCTATAGTGAATGGTTGGAGGGTAAACAGCCAAGTTTGCAGCACAGGGAAAGAAAAGGGTCACCCCGAATGCACTCAGGGAGAATAGTCACCGGGCCAGGCAGGCCAGAAGACAGGCAGCAATTGGCACAAGACTTCACTGGCCTCTAGCCCACAGCACTGGAACGCTCTCTGGAGGACTGACATCCAGTCAGGGCTATTTAAGTCTTTCTGAAAGGAGGTCAGCCCCCCCTCGTTGAGGAAAGCTGGGGCTGGTGATCCCGGTGGGCTCTGAGGTGACCACTCGGCTCTCCCCTGGCTCCTACCTGTCTCATCATGCACTGGAGCAGCCCCCTCATCAGCTTCACCACGCTCTGCAAGGAAAGGAAAGCAGCCTCGTTAATCTCCGGATAGCAAAGAGAAGCCCTGACTCAGGACCAGCTGGTCGCTGACCTTTGCAGATCACCGGCGCCTGTAACCAGAGCCCCTGCTAACCGCAGCCATCGCTATGCGGGCAAGCAACGCAGGGAAGAGAGCGCTTACGGCCGCCAGCGGGACCAAAGCGCTGCGCCGGGGAGAGGGGGGGGGAAGGAGAAGGAGCTCCCAGCTGGGCGTGAGGCCGCAGCCCCGAATCCCGCAGGAGCAGCAGGACAAGCGGGCAGCCAGCACCGCAGCAGCCCTGCTCACCCCAAAGCCCCGCTTCCCACGGGACAGCCTTCAGCCCCCGCCCCACCTGCTCCAGCTCGTAGGCCTTCGCCTTGTCCTCATCGCGGTCGGCGTTCTTACGGTACGCCAGGCCCAGCCCCCAGACGGCCAGGATGCTGTAGACGTTATCGCGGACCCAGGCATCGCGGTGATCGGCGCTGGCGGGCAGCAGCCCGGTCACGGCGTCCTGCGGACGGCGAGAAGCGGGGGTAGGAGAGGAGGGAGGCGGTTCGGAGCCCCGAGTCCGGCAGCGCAGAGCCCCGCGCCTCGCACCTGGTGCCGGAGGATGGTTTGCTGCACCAGGCGGCCGTAGCCGTCCAACCGCACGCCCGAGTTGCTGCGACCGCGCATGGCGACGGCGGGGGGAACGGCGGAGCGCGGGGCGGGAACGCGGCGGGAGGAGGGCGGAGGGGCGCCCGCCCCTCCGCC
>NW_024884808.1:50414-52614 GCF_019232065.1 Centrocercus urophasianus | reverse complement strand
CGGGGGCCGGCCGAGGCGAGCCGTGCCGTGCCGTGCTGAGCCGTGCCGTGCCGTGCTGAGCCGTGCTGTGCTGCGGGAGCTGCGTGCTGCTGCGGGGCGGGGGGACGGCGGCTGTGCCCGGTGCGTTGCTGCTCTGTGCTGCTCTGTGCTGCTCTGCTGCCCTGCATGCTTATTTTTAGCATGGCCAGGATGTCACCGCTGGCGTTGAGGAGAAATTGGGAGGATTTTTTTTATTTTTTATTTTTTGCCTGATATGAAGAAGTGGAAATAGAAATAACCCAAGGCCTCCGCTGCATCAGCAAGGAGACTTTGCGGCTTTAATGCACGGCATCACGGCTGATCTTCATCTCTGGATGTGGTACCTGGAACTCAGCAAATAGAGTGAAGAGCTCTGCCTGCTCTGCCTGCTCTGCCTGCTCTGCCCTCCACCCCAGACCACATCCAGAGCAGAGCTCCACGGGCCATACGGCACCGCAGCGCCCAGTGGGTGCAGGACGCTCGGCAGCCCTCAGCTCAGCCCCGCGCTGCTCCTGGCTGGGTCCCGGTTTTCCTCTTGCCGCTTTCCCTTCCTCTGCACGTGGCCCTGCTCGTGCATGGGGCGTTCCAGCCGTCGGGAACTCCGTGGTGGTTGTGCAGGGTGCACCCAGCTGGGAGGGCTGCAGGGCTGGGGGTGCGTGGGGTGACGGGGCAGGTCGTCCCCGTGCTGGGTGATGCTCGGGGCTGCGAGCTGCCCGAGAGGGAAGCCCCCGAGAGCCGCAGGAGATCCCAGCTGTGACCCATGGAGCGGCTTTGGGCAGCACCACAGCTGTGGCAGCCCGGCCCGACACAGCTTGTCAGCACGGCCCCTCCTGCACGCTGCGTGCTGACCGACCGGGCGGCGACGGCTGCCGCGGGCTGGTGAGCAGCACGGTGGGATCCGGGGGGCCGCGGTGTTCGCGCTGGGCTGCGCCAGCCCTGGAGCCGTGCAGAAGCAACCCGCGGCCGAGCAGAGCGAGTCTTCGCACCCTGCCTCTGTGCGCCTCTGTGCGCTTCTGGGTGCCTCTGGGTGCCTCTGGGTGCCTCTGGGCGCCTCTGGGCGCCTCTGGATGCCTCTGGGTGCCTCTGGGTGCGCTTCCTTGCACGGGAACGGCGAGGAGAGCGGCGGAGCCGGCCGTGATGGCTGGGAGGGAGGAGCCGGCACGGCAGCGCAGCCACCGCTCGGCGAGGCGCTCACGAGTGCGGCGGGGAGCGCAGAGCCGAAGTGCTGCTTTCCCTCCCCGCGGAGTCACCCGGTGCTGCCAGACGGGGTCCTCGCGGTGGCCTCGGAGCCGCGGCCTCCTTCCACGTCACGGCAGGCCGTGCTGGGAGAGGAGGCGTAAAACCAGGACTCTGCCGTTCCACGCGGCCGCCTTCCGAAGAGCGGCACCGAGATGCGTCCCTGGGGGGCAGCGTTTGGTTGGAGCTACAGAAGCAGAGAGCTTCCAGCTGGAGGGCGCTTGCAGAGGCCGCCTGACCCCTGCAGTGAGCAGGGATGGCCAGAGCCCATCGCTGAGCTGGGCCGTGTGCGGGGACGGGGCTGGAGTCTGCACCGCTGAGACCCCAGGGGGGATTTGGTCGACCCTGTGTGCAGCAGGGCTGTAGGTGACAGGGCCGTACGGAACAGGACTTCCAGAAGAAGCCAAAGTGCTCCAGCAGAGCTCGTGCTGCAGCTCCCGAAGCAGCGCTGTGTGATGGAGGTGTTCAGCTCTTCTGTTCTCCTTGCGTTTTCCCAGCTGGCTTTGCAGAGCAGGAGATGCTCAGGAAGATGTGCGTGTTCCTCTGCTCTGCTTCGTGCAGCCCGGCAGGGAATGGTCTGAGCGAGAGGAGTGAGGTTTGGCCTCAGCAAAACGCACTGAGCAGCTCGTGTTGCGGGCAGTTCTGCTGCTGTGGGGTCAGGTTGGTGCTGCAGGGCTGCACGTCCCCACAGTGGGGCCATCCTTCTGCTGGCCAGAGGTGGCCCACGGGTGGCTGCAGGGATCTCCCCGGGCTGCGTGAGGTCCCACGGGACGCGATGGGCTCTGCGTGGGGTCCTGTGCGGGTGGGTTGGTGTCTGGAAATGAGAGGGAAGCACGGAGGCGTTTGGGAAGAGGCTGCAGGAGGTGCCATCGCTGCGAGAGCGCGGGGCTGCAGCACCTCGGGGCAGCCGGTCAGTGATGCTCCGGCTCCTTCAGCATCAAAGGGG
>NW_024884808.1:25465-50314 GCF_019232065.1 Centrocercus urophasianus | reverse complement strand
AAACCAATTTGGATGATAACAAAGTCAACCTCGCACTTTTTGGACATCGCTAGGAAAGGAGGCGAGTGAGATGCGCCTTCCGGCAGCAGAGCCTGGCGAGCCCTGCGCAGCGCCACCTGCAGCTCCAGCAGCGCCATCAGGGGAAGGGATTGACGCTGCCGTGCGGGGCTGCGGGCGGCTCGGGGGGCTGCAGGCGACGTGCTCCGCCGGGCCGTGCTCACAGGGCTCTGCTCGGCGCATCCCTGGCAGCGCGGCACCGGCGCCGTGTGCGGCTGCGGCGGGCACTAATGGCAGCCATCTCTTTTGTTTCCTTTCCCCGTTCTCTGCTGCGTCTGCCGCTGTGCCGCTGTACCTCTGCTCCTGTCTTTCCCTGTCTGAATGTCTCTCCTCCTCTGCCTTCTGCTCCCGCGTCCCCGCAGACCACCGCCCGGCGGCCCAAGGTGAGCACAGCGGCGGCGGTCGCGTCCTCTCACCTTCGTCGCGTCCCCTCCCCTTCGCTGGGTGCTGCGTTGCGTCGCAGCGCCGCGTGGCACCCGGAGGGGCTCACCGGGACCTCGTGCTCCTCCGGAGTGCGTCTGAGTGTGGGGCGGCGTGCTGGGGGAACGGTGCCGCTGGCTGAGCCGTGCCCGGGGCGCTGCGCTGTGGGCTGGCTGGGCTCCGTGTCCTCGCTGTCGCTGCTCTCCCCGTTGTGCGGCTGTGAGCGCAGGGCTGGGAGCAGTGAGAGCTGTGGGGCAGGGCTGTGGCAGCCCCTCGTGCTTCGTTCCCCAGCGTGCGGTGAATGCATTGCAAAGGATGCAGCAGCACGCGGTTGGACGAGGGCAGACGGGGTGGGAAATGACCCGGGAGCTCATTGGCAGCTGGGTTAGGGCTGGAGCTCTCCATCAGGAGAGGGGTGGTCAGCAGGGACAGGGAGGTGATCGTCCCTCTCTACTCGGCTCTTGTGAGGCCCCATCTGGAGTCCTGTGTCCAGGTGTGGAGCCCTCAGTACAAGAAAGACATTGAGATTTTGGAAAGGGTCCAGAGGAGGGCGACTAAGATGATCAGGGGGCTGGAGCACCTCCCCTATGAGGACAGGCTGAGGGAGTTGGGCTTGTTCAGCCTGGAGAAGAGAAGGCTGCGGGGTGACCTCATTGCAGCCTATCAATACCTGAAGGGAACCTACAGCCAGGAGGGGAGTAAACTCTTCAAAAGGGCTGACAACAGCAGGACTAGGGGAAATGGATCGAAGTTGAAGGAGGGAAGATTTAGGTTGGATGTTAGGGGGAAGTTCTATACAAGGAGAGTGGTTGGGCCCTGGAATGGGCTGCCCAGGGAGGTTGTGGATGCCCCGTCCTTGGATGTGTTCAAGGCCAGGTTGGACGGGGTCCTGGGCAACCTGATCTGAATGTGTATGTTTGGTGGCCCTGCTGGGCAGGGGGGTTGGAACTACATGATCCTTGAGGTCCCTTCCAACCCGGGTGATTCTGTGATTCTGTGATGCTGTGGAGCAGCACACGGCTCCGTCTCTTCTTTGGAGAGGTCCCTACAGGGGTGGCTTCACCCTCACTGCTGCGTCTGTGTGCCTTGAGAGGCCGCAGTGCTCCGTGCAGCCAATCTCCAGGAGTGAATGGAGTCAGGAGGTGAGACTCAGTATCGTTCCGGCTGGAAAAGACCTCTGGGATCGCCGAGCTCTGCCCACCCCACCGTGCCCACTGAGCAGTGCCACATCTCCGTGGCTCCAGGGATGTGGGCTCCCGGCACAGTGTGAGGCTGTCACCTCCCATCGCTGCTCCCTGGGAGCGCACAACTTGCATAACCTCCTTTCAGGGCTCTGCAGAGAGCAGTGAGGCTCCCTGGGCCTCCTCCTCCAGCCTGAGCCACATCAGCTCCCCCAGCCACTGTCTGTAAGCCTTGTGCTCCAGCCCTGCACATCTTGCAGCCCTTCGGCCAGCTCTATGCCCTCACCAGAGCACGCTGCAGTTTTGTCCTGCCCAGCAGCAGCGACCCCCAGCCCCATGGCTGTCAGCTCTGCCCTGAGCACCTCAGCAGCACTGCAGCCGTACCGGGCTGCCCCCAGGGCTGCTGCTCTGTGCCACAACGGAAAGCTTTGCTGGAGCAGAGCTGCAGCAGCAGGAACAAGAACTCCCTTGTTGGGGCGGTGCATTTCTCAGAGCTCGATGCCATGGAGATTGCTTTGTGCCACAGTGTCAGCGATGGCACCGGGGAGGGGATTGCTGTGCTGTGCCTGGAGGTGCTGCCTTCCCCCAGCACCGCTGTGCTGCACCGGGTGTGGGTCGGGCAGCAGAGACCCAGCGTGTGGGGCAGACGGGGGGCACAGCAGTGCCGTGCCACGCATCCAGGTCCGTGTGCCTTGAGAGGCCACAGTGCTCCGTGCAGCCCATCTCCAGGAGGGAATGGAGTCAGGAGACGAGGCTGCCCGGCTGTGGGGCTGTGGGTTGAGGCCCTCAGCTGAGCAGGTAGGACAGGCTGTGCGGGGCAGTGCCCTCCCTGGGCCTGCAGCAGTGATGGCAGCATGGTGGCGGAGAGGAAGCGGCGCTCCTTTGCTGCACTTCCATCCGGCTGCCCCGCTTTCCTTTGGGCTCCAGCTGCTGCTCTGCCCTTCTGTCGCTCCGTTCCCCATAAGCACTGGAGCTGCAGAGCTGGGGCGCGTGCGGGGGACGCACAGGTTGTGTGATGGCAGCAGCTGTGGCCGCGGGAGGGGAGGTGGCACAGCACTGCTCCGCCGTCCCCATCGCTGGGGGCTGCCCTGCTGTATCACCGCACCCAGCACAGGGTTTGTGAGCGCAAAGCGTTGCCTTCTGCCACCAATCCCTGGGCATTCGGCCCCAGGTGGGCTCAGCCCGGAGCACCGCTCGCTCCTCCTTCACTCTGGGCTTCCTGTGTGCTGCTGTCAGAGCAGTGGTGGCAGCACGGTGCTGGGGGACCAGGCTGGCTGACGTGTGGCCCTTGCAGCGTTTTCCCATGCTGTGCCTCGCTGATGCTCTGCCCTTTGCTTTGCAGCCCACCCGGACCCCCACCTCCGCCCCCTCCGGCGGCACCGCGGGGCCCTCGGGGTCGGCCTCGGCCTCGGGTGGGGAGATGAGCAGCAGTGAGCCCAGCACGCCCGCCCAGACGCCGCTGGTGGCCCCCGTCATCCCATCCCCGTCACTGACCTCGCCGGTGGCGCCCATGGTCCCCTCACCCACCAAGGTAAGCGGGGCTCCACGTGTGCAGGGCGCCCACCCTGCAGGGCAGAGGGGAGCTGCGTCCTCAGCGCTGGAGCCGGGGCAGAGCCCTGCAGTGCTCAGCATGGGGCAGCTCGACTCCCACCTTCCTCCCCCCTGGGTGTTTCTAACGGTTGTAGTAGCGTGGTTCTTCCATTTGGGTTCTGTAAAATAGTTCTTCATTACATCCGTCCTGCTTTCTATCAGTTGGTTAAAATGAGAGCTTGAGGAAGATGGAGGGCGCCAGTGTGAGGAACACAGAGCCCAGCCTGAGGCTGGCAGCCTGGGAAGGGCTGCAGGGAGCAGCGCTGGGGGAGGTGAGGAAACCCCATTGCCCAGTGTTGGGAATGAGGGAACCCCATTGCCCAGTGCTGGGAGTGAGGGAACCCCATTGCCCAGTGCTGGGAGTGAGGGAACCCCATTGCCCAGTGCTGGGGGAGGTGAGGAAACCCCATTGCCCAGTGCTGGGAGTGAGGGAACCCCATTGCCCAGTGCTGGGGGAAGTGAGGAAACCCCATTGCCCAGTGGTGGGAGTGAGGAAACCCCATTGCCCTGTGCTGGGAGTGAGGAAACCCCATTGCCCAGTGCTGGGAGTGAGGGAACCCCATTGCCCAGTGCTGCTCTGCTGCCTTGTGATAAGCCAGCAGCAGTGCCTGCTTGGTGTTGTTTGCCCAGCAGTGAGCAAGCAGAGCAGAAAGCTGCTCCTTCCATCCTGTTGGCACACAGGCTGTCTTGCAGGGTCTCTTCCCTGACGTCCCCCAGCTCGATGGCTTTAAGCCCGGTCCTGGGGCTGCCATAAAGCTGTGCTTTAGGGTGAGGTGTGAGCGCTGCAGGGCTGGGATGGGGAGCACGGGACGCCATGTGGGGCTGCCGGGCTGCAGCCTGGGTGGGGGGCTGTAAAACCCCAGGGCTGGGGCTGCACGGGGGGTGTCACCCTGAGCTGTGGGACACCCACAGAGCGCAAAGCAGGTGGGCCTGGGGGTTTTCTTTCCGCAGTGTGAATGCTGAGCTTTCCTCCGAGGCTCTGCTGCAGTTGCAGGGCAGCCCCAAGGGAGGCCGTGTGACGGTGCTGTGCCACGCTGGGCACAGAGGGGCTGTGGGGCACCGTCCCTGAGGCAGCCCCGTCCCTTTGAGCCTGGCCAGAGCCCTCCCAGCCCGTGCTGCAGAGCGCAGCGTCCCCCGGGCTGCGGGGCATTAACCTGCAGCTTTCTCTGCCCGCAGAGCTGCCCAGCAGTGGGGCAAAGCGTGCAGGAGGACCAGGTGACTGCTGCCCGTGGCTGCGCTGTGCTGTGTGCATGGGGGGCTGCAGGGCTCACCGCTGTGCAGTGAGACCCCACGTGTGGCCTGGCACGTCGGGCAGGGCGCCGCTTGGCTGCTGGGTGCCTCTGCTGTGCCCTGCATCAGAGCACCGGCATCGTGCCCAGCAGAGCCCTGTGCTGAAGGCAGTGCTGCTTTCACCACAAAGCCCCAGCAGCGCAGCCTCGAGCTGCCTGGAGCAGCAGCAGGGGCAGAGATGGGGGCAATGGGGGCCCCAAGCAGTGCACGCAGGGCCCAAGGGAGCCCTGCAGGGTGCTGGGCCGCCTGCTGGGGGTGGGATGGGGTTGGGGCTGGGACCCATAGGGGCTGGAAGGTGCGCAGGGGTCGGGCTCCCACTGGGTGTGAGCACGGCTGCGTGCCCTGCTGTGCGTTGTGCCCTCATTGCTCACTAACGACTTGGAGCCCTGGTTGCTGTGAGCCTGCGGTGCCGCGCAGGCGGTTGTGTGAAAACCTTTCTGTGAGGTCTGGCTCTGTTTGTGCCCACGTGTTTCCTGCATGCCGTAACCCCACTGCCACCTCGGGGGGGAGGGAAGTCACCAAAGGGTTGTGGAAAGGGCTGTGGGTGCAGAGCTGCAGGTGGAGGTCTCCAAAAGCTGCCCCCGTGGCCATTTGGGGCGGTTCTGAGGGGTTGCCCTCGGGGTTCAATGGGTTCCTTGGAGCTCCGTGCTCTGAACGCTGCTCCTCCTCTTGGCCGTTCTGGGTTTGATGCTGTAGGAGGAAGAAAACCTGCGTTCCCAAGTCAGGGACCTGGAGGAAAAGTTGGAGACGCTGAAGATCAAGCGCAATGAGGACAAAGCCAAGCTTAAAGAGCTGGAGAAGTACAAGATCCAGCTGGAGCAGGTGCAGGAGTGGAAGAGCAAGATGCAGGAGCAGCAGGCAGACCTGCAGAAACGGCTAAAGGAGGCCAGGAAGGTGAGCCTGCAGCTCGCGTGGGGTCCCCAGGGCTGGGGGAGAAGCTTTGTGCCTCCTCTTCGTGCCTCCTTCCGCGTTGCACTCAGGGATTGCTGTCTCTAACCAGCAGTGCGATCCCACACGGCTCTCGTGGCTTAAAGCAGCTGCACCTCGTTGTGGTTCTGTTTTAATGCAGCACTGAGGGGCTTCTCTTTGCTGCACTGTCGGTGTTTGGGGCGGTCTGTGTGGGCTGAGGGAAGCGGTGCTGTGCTGGGGGCTGTTTGTGTTCCTGGGGGGGCTGGGGGGGTGGCAGCGTGTGTAAATGCCTGGGGGGGTCAAGCAGACACAGCTGGGCTCTCAGCACTGCTGAGACCTCGCAGCCCCCAGCCCCATCCCTGCCACAAGCCGGCTGCCCCAGCAGTTCAGGGCATCAGGCCTTGGGCATCTCCAGGGATGGGGCAGCACAGCTCCGGGCAGCTGGAAAGGCTGTGAAGAGGGGAGGGGAAATGGGAGTGTGGGCAGAGAGCTGCCCCTGCCAGCCCTCATCAGCTGTCATTAATTAGAACCGCAGGGTCATTGTCCAGAGGGGGGGTGGGTGAGAGACCCCAAGGGCAGGGAATGGGGCTCTGCCCCGTGTTGGAGCTGTGGGTGCTGCTGTTCATTGCAGGGGGTGGGACGGGTGGCCTTCAAAGGCCGCTTCCAACTCAGACCGTTCTGTGGCATGATGGAATGTTGGGTTGGGGGGCGCCTTAAAGCCCACCCAGAGCCAACCCTGCAGCAGGGCCCCATCCAGCCTGGCCTTGGGCACCTCCAGGTGGGCCTCAAGCCTCCTTTGGGACAGCTGTGAGAGCTGGAGCTGCCCAGGGCTTCGTGGGAGGGCTCTCCATTGCTGGCCCTGCACTTGGGGGCACGGTGTTTTCACCCGTGGGTTTGACCCCAGGAAGCCAAAGATGCTCTGGAAGCCAAGGAGCGCTACATGGAGGAGATGGCCGACACCGCCGACGCCATCGAGATGGCAACCCTGGACAAGGAGATGGCAGAGGAGCGGGCAGAGTCCCTGCAGCAGGAGGTGGACTCCCTGAAGGAGAAGGTGGAATATCTCACCATGGACCTGGAGATCCTGAAGCACGAGATCGAAGAGAAAGGTGGGCGAGGAGCTGGGGAGGGTCGGCCTGGGCTGCCGCGTCCCGGGGAGGGCACTCAACTCCCTGAGCCCTGGGGAAGGGTGGGCATGGATGGGTCCGGAGCCAGGGGCCTCGTTTCAGTGCCTGTCCCCGTGCTGGGGCCGGCGGTCCCCCTCCAGAAGGGCCCTCTGCGTTTGCCCTCTCTGTGACTCAGCTGCCCTCATCCTGAGCGCTTCGCGCTGGGGAGCCGGAGCTGCTGGCACCTGGTGAGTCCACGAGAGCAGAACCTTCCTTCCTGCTGCAGGCTCGGATGGAGCGGCGTCCAGTTACCAGGTCAAGCAGCTGGAGGAGCAAAACGCGAGACTGAAGGAAGCTCTGGTGAGGTAGGAGAGCATCTGAGCTCCCCGGGACGATGGGGGCCGTCTGTCGGTCGCTGTGCGCTGATCAGAATCCCTCTGTGCATGAGTGGACGTGGCGGCTGCTGCCACCCTGGGGCTCTGAGCTCTGCTGCTCTGTGAGCCCGCAGCACAGAAGGGACAATTCCTTCTCACTGCAGTGACATTCATTGCTGCCAGGTCCCCTGAGGGCAGCTCGTGTGCCTGGAAGGGGGCTGCCTGCACTGCACTGCGAGCCTGTGTGGGGCTGGGAGCAGCTTGTCCTCAAGATACGTGGCCTCTGTGTGCCTTAAAGAGCCCAGCAGTGGCATTATGAGTGCTTTTGTGCCATATAGAGCCCAGCAGTGACATTATGAGTGCTTTTGTGCCATAGAGCCCAGCAGTGGCATTATGAGTGCTGCATAACCCAACTGCACACACGGGGGCTCTGCAGCTGCACGCTGCCAGCACTGGGCACTGTGCTGCAAGGAAGTGGCCTCACCAGGCTGCCTGGGCTCCTGCTGGGCTGCTGCTCAGCCTCTGTGTCCTGCAGGATGAGGGACCTCTCTGCGTCGGAGAAGCAGGAACACGTGAAACTCCAGAAGCAAATGGAGAAGAAAAACACGGAGCTGGAATCCCTGCGACAGCAGAGGGAGAAACTGCAGGAGGAGGTGAAGCAGGCAGAGAAAACGGTCGATGAGCTGAAGGAGCAGGTGAGTGCTGGGGGGAGGGCTGGGGTGCTGAGCAGCAGTGTGGGGCACTGGGCAGCAGGTGTGGGGCTCTGCAGTAGATGTGGGGCACTGGGCAGCAGGTGTGGGGCTCTGCAGTAGATGTGGGGCACTGGGCAGCAGATGTGGGGCTCAGCAGTAGATGTGGGGCACTGGGCAGCAGTGTGGGACTCAGCTGTAGATGTGGGGCACTGGGCAGCAGTGTGGGGCTCAGCAGTGGATGTGGGGCACTGGGCAGCAGTGGGGACACCTCTTGGCACGGAGCACTTTCTGCAGCCCCTGTTGCAGCCCGTACTTGGTGACACGGTTGGGGCTGCCTGGTGCTGGGCTGGCCGTGCAGCAGTCGGGCCCCCAGCAGCCCTGAGGTGGGGCTGTGACTGGGTGCTGCTTCCAGGTGGACGCTGCTTTGGGCGCCGAAGAGATGGTGGAAACTCTGACAGAGAGAAACCTGGACCTGGAGGAGAAAGTCCGGGAGCTGCGCGAGACCGTTGGGGACCTGGTAGGTGGGGGCACTGGGGGGGGGGGCGGGGGGACCCCACAGCGGGTTGGGAGCTGCTCTGTGCTGCCCAGCGGCGGCGCCACGGCACATCAGCGCCTCTGCAGGCATCCGAGGCCAGGCTGGACGTGGCTCTGGGCGGCCTGGGCTGCTGGTCGGCCACCTGCACCCAGCACGGGGTCGGAACCGGATGAGCACTGCGCTCCTGTGCGACCCAGGCCGTTCTGTGGTTGATTCTGTGCTTCTCTGACCCTCCTCGCCAGGAAGCCATGAACGAGATGAACGACGAGCTGCAGGAGAACGCCCGCGAGACGGAGCTGGAGCTGCGGGAGCAGCTGGACATGGCGACGGCGCGGGTGCGCGAGGCGGAGAAACGCGTGGAGGCCGCCCAGGAGACCGTGGCTGATTACCAGCAGACCATCAAGAAATACAGGGAGCTGACGGCGCACCTGCAGGTACTGCTGGCGGCCCTGAGCACCGCAGCCACGGGGCTGAGCCTGGCCGGGTCCATAAAGGGTTGGTTGTGAGCTGGGGCTGCGCGCTGCTCTGCTGCCCTGCTGCGTCCAGGTGTGGAGCCTTCAGTGCAGGAAAGGCAGGGAGCTGTTGGAGGGGGTCCAGAAGAACCACAGTTGTCCAGAAGCACCTCCCTGCAAAGCCAGGCTGAGGGAGCTGGGCTCTTCAGCACGGAGAAGAGAAGCTGCGGGGTGAGCAAAGTGCAGCCTGCAGTGCCTGAAGGGAGCCTGCAGCCAGGAGGGGAGGCAGCTGTGTGCAAGGGGAGATGGCAGCAGGACGAGGGGAAACGGTTTGAATGGAGGGAGGGCAGCTGGAGGTTGGATGTCAGGGGAATTTCTTTACAGAGAGAGAGAAGTGAGGGGCTGGAACAGCTGCAGAGAGGCTGTGATGCCCCGTCCATCCCTGGAGGTGTTGGAGGTTGGATGGGGCCCTGGGCAGCCTGGTGTAGCCTTAGATATGGAGGCTGGTGGCCCTGCGTGTGGTGGGGGATTGGAGCTTCGTGATCCTTGAGGTCCCTTCCAACCCAGCCATTCTGTGATTCTGCTGCCCTGCGGAGGTTCTGTGCTGGGCTGGCTGTGCCCACGGCTCCAGGCAGTGCTGGCCGTCCCTCTGCTGCACGGGGAGCATCTGCTGGAGCCCATGCTGAGCACATGGGTGTTTCAGCATTCGCTCTGCTGAGCTCTGCTGCTGCAAACTTGGGAACCTGGAGCAGCTGGAGCACCGTGGGTCACCCAGCACGGCTCTCAGCTCTCCTTGCTGGTGGCTCAGAGACGGGTGATGAGTCCATGGGGTTCCTCGGCTTCCGCACAGCTCAGCATCAGCTGCGTTCCCCTTTCTCACCTTCCCCCACTGCTGTGGCACAAGGAGCCCCCAGAGAGCAGCCCTGGAGCTGCTGTGGGTGCGCAGGGGCCGCGGGGCTGCGTGGTTTGTAGCTGTGTGTGAGCGCGCTTCTCTCCGTGCTCAGGATGTGAACCGGGAGCTCATGAGTCAGCAAGAGGCGTCCGCAGAGAAGCAGCAGCAGCCTCCTCCCGAGATGTTCGACTTCAAGATCAAGTTTGCAGAGACGAAGGCCCACGCGAAGGTAGGGCAGCAGGAGCGAGCCTTTTTCAGAGGGACCTCGACAGGCTGGAGGGCTGGGCTCGGGTGAACCTGATGAGGTTCAACACGGCAAAGTGCAAGGTTTTGCATTTGGGCTGGAGGAATCCCAGGCACCCGTACAGGCTGGGAGGAGTGGGCCTGGAGAGCAGCTCGGCAGAGAAGGACCTGGGGGTCCTGATGGACGAGAGACTGAACATGAGGCAGCAGTGCGCTCTGGCAGCTCGAAAGGCAAATGGGATCCTGGGCTCCATCAGGAGAGGGGTGGTCAGCAGGGACAGGGAGGTGATCGTCCCTCTCTACTCGGCTCTTGTGAGGCCCCATCTGGAGTCCTGTGTCCAGGTGTGGAGCCCTCAGTACAAGAAAGACATTGAGATGTTGGAAAGGGTGCAGAGGAGGGCGACTGAGATGAGCAGGGGGCTGGAGCAGCTCCCCTATGAGGACAGGCTGAGGGAGTTGGGCTTGTTCAGCCTGGAGAAGAGAAGCTGCGGGGTGACCTCAGTGCAGCCTATCAATACCTGAAGGGAACCTACAGCCAGGAGGGGAGTCAACTCTTCCAAAGGGCTGACAAGAGCAGGACCAGGGGAAATGGATCCAAGTTGAAGGAGGGAGGATTGAGGTTGGATGTTAGGGGGAAGTTCTTTACAAGGAGAGTTGTTAGGCCCTGGAACGGGCTGCCCAGGGAGGTTGTGGATGCCCCGTCCTTGGACGTGTTCAAGGCCAGGTTGGACGGGGTCCTGGGCAACCTGATCTGAATGTGGATGTTTGGTGGCCCTGCTAGGCAGGGGGTTGGAACTCCATGATCCTTGAGGTCCCTTCAACCCGGGTGATTCTGTGATGCTGTGAGCGCCGCGTGCCGGCTGCAAACCATCCGCGTGGAGCTGCGGGGTGCTGGGGGGCCGCCCTTCTCCTGAGAGCTGCTCGCACCCCAGGAGCGCTGTGCTGCTCTGTGCTGCTCTGTGCTGCTCTGTGCTGCTCTGTGCTGCTCTGCACCGCTGGCTCTCAGGCAGCCGTGCACCAGCAGCACCCCGCGCCTTTTCCTCCGCGCTGCTCTCAGCTGCCGCCCCGTCCTGCGGCGCTGTGTGGGGTTGGCGCGAGCCGGGCGCCGGGTCGGAAGCGCTGAGCGGCTGTGCGCTGTGTTGCTGCAGGCCATCGAGATGGAGCTGCGGCAGATGGAGGTGCAGCAGGCCAACCGGCACGTCTCCCTGCTCACCTCCTTCATGCCGGACAGCTTCCTGCGCCACGGCGGGGATCACGACTGCATCCTGGTGCTGCTGCTCATCCCGCGGCTCATCTGCAAGGTGGGCTCCCCGGGGGTGGAGGGGCCGTCCTGCAGCCGCTGTGCTGCTGGGCTCACCTTCCGTCCTGGGATTTTGAGTGTTTGTTTGTCTGAGGGCGTTCAGCGGGGCCTGGGAGGAGGAAGAGGTGGAGGGGGAGGAGGAGTAGAAGGAGGAGGAGGGAACAGAGGTTCCTGCCCTGGCTGCCAGCTGCTTGCAGCACCGGGGCTCAGCCTGTCCTTTTGGGCAGTGCCGGCATTCCGCCAGCACAGGCGCGGTGGGGGCTGCCAGCCGTCCCTCCCCGCGCTCAGAGATCCTCCCAGGAACGGTGCTTTTTGGGGCCGGAGGTGCAGGGGATCCACCCCGATCCCAGCAGAGCAACTCATTGCAGGCGCAGCACGACTCCTGAAGCTTTCCCCTTCCCCACAGGCGGAGCTGATCAGCAAACAGGCGCAGGAGAAGTTCGAGCTGAACGAGAACTGCGCGGCGCGCGCGGGGCTGCGGGGAGCGGCAGGAGAGCAGCTGAGCTTCGCAGCGGGGCTGGTGTACTCGCTGAGCCTGCTGCAGGCCACGCTGCACAAATACGAGCAGTGAGTGCACGGCCCGCCCCGCCGCCCCATCCCCAGCCCCCTGCCCTGCGCCGTCACCCCCGGCTCCCATCGACGCCGCGTTGCTGTGCGGTGCCGCGGCGTGGAGCCGCCCTTGGGGATGGCGGTGAGGGGCTGCGCTCGCCCTGCAGGGGGCAGCTCCCAGGATCGGGGCTCGCCGAGGCAGAGCTCTGCGAGATTCCTTTGCTGCTGAACGCTGTGCGCTGCTGCGAGGTGGCGGATCTGCCTCCAGCGCTGCGTTCTGCCCCAGAGGCTGCGGTGCGCTGCGCCGGGGGCTGCCTCCCACACAGCTCCCATTTCGTGCCCTGCTTTCCTGCGGGCGTCTTGACTTCTGCCCAGCTGTTGTGCTCCCCAGGGAGCTTGGAAGTCGGCCCCCAAACAGCACAGCCCCACTGCTGTCACAGGTGAGCCGACCGTGCCTGCGTTCCCCCCCCAGAGCCCTGAACAAATGCAGCGTGGAGGTGTACAAGAAGGTGGGGATGCTGTACCCCGAGATGAGCGTGCACGAGCGCTCCCTGGACTTCCTGATCGAGCTGCTGCACAAGGACCAGCTGGATGAGACGGTCAACGTGGAGCCTCTGACCAAAGCCATCAAATACTACCAGGTGGGTGCCGTGCACCAGCCTGTGTTGGAGCCCCAGGGAGCATTTCACCCCTGCAGCATGCGGCCCCGCGGCCGCCGGCTGGGGCTGTGCTGCATCCCAGGAGGTCCATCATAATTCCCCTGCGCTGGGATTCTGCAGCTCTGTGCTGTTGGTGGGTGGTTCAGAAGGGCCCCCTTAACGCAGCTCCTTGTGAGGGCTGGGTGCTCGCGGGGCCTGCTCTGCTCCTGCTGAGTTTCCACTTCCAGTTAAAAATCAGGGCAAACTTCAGCGTTGGTGGGTTGGCTTTTTTTAATGCATTTCCTCACTTGGTTCGTGTGCCTGCGTGTGTGGGAGCACTCAAGGGACGCCGGTCTGTGATGATCTCTTTTCGTGCAGCACCTGTACAGCATCCACCTGGCAGAGCAGGCTGAGGACTGCACCATGCAGCTGGCCGACCACATCAAGGTGAAGTGCTGCAATGCAGCCGCTGCCCCCCTGCATCCCACGGGGCGGCCTGGGAGTCCCTGCAACCCCCCCAGCCTCGCTGGCGGTTCCCTGGCAGCTGCTGCTGCTGACACAGCCGTGGGACAGGGGGGAGGTGTGGGCTGTGGGCCCTGCGGGGTCCCTCGCGTCCAGGAGCTCCTGGGCTCCGTGTGGAAGCGCTGCGTCCCACGGGGTGAAACCAAACCTGTTTGGCCCTCAAACCTTTCTCCTGGAAAGCCTGGGGTTGCAGCAGCGTGGGGCGCAGGGGGGTCCGACCCAGCACTGCAGCCCAGAGCACCGTGCTGCCCTGCGCTGCTGCTCACGGCGCCCGCTCTGTGCCCGCAGTTCACCCAGAGTGCCTTGGACTGCATGGGGGTGGAGGTGTGCAGACTGCGCGCCTTCCTGCAGGTAGGAGGGAGCGTGGGGTGGGCTGTGCTGGGTGCCCCCACCCCCAGCAGATGGCCGAGCTCCTTTCTCCCCTCTTAGGCCGGGCAGGAGGCGTCCGACCTGGCCATCCTGCTCAAGGACCTGGAGACGTCGTGCAGCGACATCAGGCAGTTCTGCAAGAAGATCCGGCGCCGCATGCCGGGCACGGACGCACCGGGCATCCCGGCAGCGCTGGGCTTTGGGCAGCAGGTGGGCTGCGTGCTGTCTGTGCTCAGGGGGGGTGCGTGGGCTTCATCGCCTCCCCTCCATCCTTGAGTTTCTTCCTGCTTCCCCCATGTTTGCCATCAGTGATGGCTGCTAAACGTCAGCCCTGTCGGAGCCCGGCCAGGGGCTGCTCTGCTCCATGGCTGCGGTGCCTGGGGTGGTGCGGCCCCTTTGCTTCCCCCCCTCAACCTCCCTCTGCCCGGCCCCAGGTGTCAGACACGCTGCTGGACTGCCGTAAGCACCTCACCTGGGTGGTGGCCGTGCTGCAGGAGGTGGCCGCTGCTGGCGCGCAGCTCATCGCCCCGCTGGCTGAGAATGAGGGGCTGCAGGCAGTGAAGCTGGAGGACTTGGCCTTCAAAGTCAGCGAGCAGGTGGGCAGCTCTGCTCTGCCTCCCCGGGCGCCCTGCTGCAGCGAGGGGACCGAATCCCTGCTGCGCTGCAGAGCTGGGAGCAAAGTGGGATGGGAAATGCTGCACCACAGCCGGCCCTGCCCTGCAGCCCCTGTGGATGTGACACGGTGTGGGGGGGCGGCAGGGGGCTGGGAGCTCCGCTGAGGGCCTCCTGCCCTGTCCACTCTTCCCCCAAATCCTTGCAGATCTACGGCACTCAGGGCATCAACCCCTACGAGTGCCTGCGCCAGTCCTGCAGCATCCTTATTGCCACCATGAACAAGATGGCCACGGCCATGCAGGAGGGAGAATACGATGCCGACCGGCCACAGAGCAAGGTGGGCCGGGCTGTGGGGTGGGCTGCGGGGTGGGCTGTGGGGTGAGCTGTGGGGTGAGCTGTGGGGTGAGCTGTGCTTGGAGCTCTGCAACCCAATTCTATATCGTCTCCCTCCGCTCCCCTCTGCAGCCCACCCCACCTGCTGAGCTGCGGGCAGCCGCTCTTCGGGCTGAGATCACCGATGCTGAGGGGCTGGGGCTGAAGCTGGAGGACAGGGAGACGGTCATCAAGGAGCTGAAGAAGTCCCTCAAGATCAAGGTGAGCCGTCAGTGAGGCAGCCAGCCAGCGGAGGGCAGCAGGGCTGCTGTAGTGCTCAGCGTTGTGCTCAGCGTTGTGCTCAGTGCTGTGCCCCCACTGCCGAGCTGCTGCCTGTGGAGCTGCTGCCTGTGGAGCTGCTGCCTCACCCCCCGTCGGGTCCTCAGCTGTGCTGCAGCCCGGTGCCTCGCTGTGGGCGCTGCTCTGGGCACCGGCGGTACGGCAGCGTGGGATTTCTGGGCAGCCCCTGTTAGGGACCTGCAGAGAGCTCTCCCCTGTGCTCCCCCAGGGCTCTGAGCTCTGCTTTCTTCCCCTGTGCTGCAGGGTGAGGAGCTGAGCGAAGCCAACGTGCGCCTCAGCCTCCTGGAGAAGAAGTTGGACAGCGCGTCCAAGGATGCCGACGACCGCGTGGAAAAGATACAGACGAAGCTGGACGAGACCCAAACACTGCTCAAGAAGAAGGAGAAGTAAGCGTGGGGTGGGGGCTGCGGGGGCTCTGGGGCTGTTAGGGGTCCCCCGTGGCCCAGAACCACCCCTCGAGGCGATGTGGAACATCTGTGGGGCGGCACGGGGGCGAGCCGTGGTCAGAGCTGTGAGTGCCTGTGCTTCTGCAGGGAGTTTGAGGAGACCATGGACGCCCTCCAGGCTGACATCGACCAGCTGGAATCCGAGAAGGTGGAGCTGAAGCAGCGCCTGAACAACCAGTCCAAGCGGACCATCGAGGGGCTGCGCGGGGCCCCCGCCTCCGGGGTCGCCTCCATCGTGTCGGGCATCGCAGGAGGTGCGTGGCACCGAGCAGCCCCTCGATGGGGGGCTCTGCTGTCCTTGGGGACGTGGAGCCTTGGATGCGCCGTCAGGGTCGGGGTGATGGGGACAGGAGGTGCTGGAGCGGTGCTGGCGCCGTGGGGAGGGCCGGCAGCTCCGCGTGGGGGCAGTGAGGGCAGCTGGGGCGTTGGCAGCTCTGTGTCCCTCAAGTGGTGGCAGGCAGAGCCCCACGCAGGGCTGCAGGGAACCATGCTGGCATTACTGGCGGTGCTGGCTGCAGGGCAGCGCGTGGTGCAGCCGTCAGCTCCCTGTGGCCAGGGCCCTGCAGCACTGTGGCGGCTCCTGGCCCATGCGGCTCCCCAGGCTGGGTGATGCCATCGCAAGGAGGGCACGGCAGCATCGCTGCACCACGACCACCAGCAGCTCGCTGGGGAGCAGATGGCAGCTGCCTTTGGGTTGCAACCTCTCCCTGTGTCACTGCAGCCGTGAGCTGCAGCTCCGGGCATCCCGCAGTCACTGCAGCAGGGGCACGGAGTGGCACAGGACACGGCTGGGGGCACAGCTGCTCTCAGCTCCCAGCCCCAGTCCTCAGCATAATTCCTCTTCTTGTCTCTCCTCTGCCTCCTCTCCCTGCGCTGCAGAGGAACAGCAGAGAGGTACGGCAGCACGGCGCGCGGCGCTCCCAGCAGTGCATGCAGGGCAGCGGGCACACAGCATGCCGGGGGTGGGCAGCAGCTGCAGCGGGGGAGGGTCGCAGTTGGGGGCAGAGGGCTGCAGCGAGCGTGGGACTGCAGGATGCGGGGTGACGCGACTGCAGCGACGGCGTGCATCCCTGGGAAACGGGCAGCGGGAGCAGCTCGGGCTGCTGTGAGCACAGCGTGGTGCCTGAGCAAGACCTCAGCTCAGCCGCGGTGCCTCGGGAGGCGCAAATCGTGGGGCCCTCGGTGTGCCCAGCACCCCCCGTGCTGTGCTGCCTGCCTGACGCCGCGTGCCTTCCTGCAGGCGTGGGAGCTGGGCAGGCAGCCGGGGGCGGCAGCACGGGGCCGGTGCAGGTGAAGGATTCCCCCCTCCTCCTGCAGCAAATCGAAGCGCTGCAGCTCTCCATCAGGCACCTCAAGAACGAGAACAACCGCCTCAAGGTGAGCGCGAGGACGCGGGGCCGGCAGAGCGACCCTGCCACGACCCCCAGCTGGGGGGCAGGAGCTGGCAGTGCTGGGCGCATTGGTGCTGAGTACTGGGGGCATTCGGTGCTGAGTGGAGCTGCACGAGGAAACAGAGCAGCAAAGAACCTCGTTAAGCAAATAAGGTTTTGCTGGCAGTAATTCACAGACGTGTAATTATGCAGCTGGTGATGCATGGCTGCAGGGCTGTGATTTGACCTGGTGTAGGGAACCTGCTTTGGCAGGGGGTTGGACTCGATGATCTCTGGAGGTCCCTTCCAACCACTACGATTCTGTGATGCTGTGATGATTGCTTACCCCCAACAGGGTGCAGCCATGGCTGCTGCTGTGGGGGAGCCCCAAGCCCGGCAGGCACTGAGCTGCACTGCAGGGCCGCCCCCCTCCATCCCCTGCAGCAGCGCTGCCACCCACCGTCAGGAGCTCCGCCTGCAGCTGTTTCTGAGCGCCACTTTGTCTTCTTCTCCTTGCCTTTAACGCTCATTTTCTCTGTTCCTTTCCTCCCAAACACCCAACCTGCTCCCATCACCCCCTGCCCCAATCACCCTCTATTCCTCACCCCCCCCATCCCCGCCGTCCGTCCCACTGCTGTCCCCTCGCAGGGCGCACAGATGAAGCTGGAGCTGGCCGGCCTGAAGCCCCTGCAGGTGGCCAAGGTGTCCCTCCCGCAGAGCAAGCATGGGGAGGGCCCGGCCGCGCTCACGCTGTACCGCAAGAGCACACAGCTGCTGGAGACCCTGTACCAGATGAGCACCAACGCCAAGGTGGTGGACACCAAGCAGACCAAGTCAGGTGAGCCCAGCGGGGACGCGGTGAGGCCGAGCCCGAGGGCTGTGAACGCCGTCGGTGCCATCCTCGTGCCGGGGGGAGCAGCGGCACCGTGCGGAGCCCCTGCCCGCCCCTCAGCCCTGCCGGCCGGGCGCTGGGACGGCTCACGGTGCCGCGCAGCCCCGCCGTGCTGGGGGCGTTGTAGCGCCGGGGATGGCACGGCGCCGGAGAGGCGCTGCTCGCTGCTGCAGCTCAGCCTCCCCAGGAGCCCCACGGCCCCCAGCCTCCCCTCTGAGTGCAGGGCTTGGTGAGGGCCGCGGCCATGCGTTCACCCCACACCTCCGCAGGACGCAGCGCGGCCGCGCGGCTGTTGGAGCAGACGGCCCGGCTGTGGGCCGTGAAGGGCAGCATCGAGGCGCTGCGGGTAAGGAGTGCGGGTAGCGCCCGGGCAGGGGATGGGGGGAGCGGGGGCTGCGGGCGGTGCTGGAAGCGGCGGCTCTGCGCAGGACGAGGCCATGCGGGAGATGGTGCAGGAGCAGCCGGGCGCCGGCGTCCCCACCAGCTTCGGCGCGTTTCCCTCCTCGTCCTTCCTGAAGGTGAGTTGAGCGGGGCCTCGTGGGGTTCATTGGAGCTCGGACCCCCCCGGCCCCACCACCGCCGCTCTCTCCCGCAGGCGCAGCGCGAGAAGGAGCAGGGCCTGACGCGTTTCGGCCGCGTGTCCATCCCGTGCGCGCCGGGACACGGCCGGGAGCAGCGCGTGCTGCTCACCCCGGAGCTGCTGCTCCAACTCCAGCGGCACTTCGTGGCGTAGGACCCCCCCGGAGCACCGCGTGTCCCCCCCGGCGGGGAAACCCCCCCCTCCCTCTCCCCGCCCAATAAAGCCTCGTGCAGCCACCCGGCTCCACACCTTCTTTCGGCCGCACCGCCGTTGGGGTGCCGGGGGGGAGGGCTGCCGGGGGTCCGGCCACGTGCGGCACGGCGGGAGGGGGGGGGGGGGCAGGAGAGCACGTGCGTGCAGCGAACCGAGCGGAACGCGGGGAAAGCGCTGCGGCCGTTCCCATTGGCTGGGAGCGGGAAGAGGCGGGCGGTAGCTGCAGTGCGCGTCTCTGATTTGCCGAGAGAGTAAAGGTGGGCGGACCCGCGTCTGTCTCTCGCTCATTGGCTGAGGGCGACCTTCTGGAAGAAGCCTGCGCTGATTGGCTGGCGGGAGGGGCGGTGCCGCAGGCGATTGGCTGCGTGCGAGCGGGGCGGGTTTCCGACAAAGCGGGCTTCCGGTGCGGCGCTCTCAGTTCCGGGCGGCGCTGGCGGCACGATGGTGAGCGCGGGGGCCGCGGGGCCGAATCCGCCCGCATCGGGCCGGGATCGCAACGCCGGGCGGGGGAGGTGGGCGGGAGAGGGCCGGGGGGCCGCGGGCGCGGATCGGATCGGATCGGGGCCGCCCTCGTCGCAGCGGCCGCGGATCGGGGCCTGGCGGGCGTCCCGGGCCCGCGCTGACGGCGGCGCTCGCTCAGGTGCTGCTGCACGTGCTGTTCGAACATGCCGCCGGGTACGCGCTGTTCGCCGTCCGGGAGGTGGAGGAGATCGGTTTGCTGCTGCCGCAGGTACGGGCCGGGCCGGGATGGGGGTGAGGGTGGGGGCGCGGCGGCCCCGCGTGCCGCTCCGGGCCGTGACCGCGTCCCGCCGCAGGTGGAGGAGAGCGTGCTCACCGTCGGCAAGTTCCACAACGTGGTGAAGCTCGTGGCCTTTTCCCCGTTCAAATCCGCGCAGAGCGCCCTGGAGAACATGAACGCCGTCTCCGAGGGTGAGCGCGGCGCGCGGCTCCCCCGTGCGGCTCCCGGCCCGCCCCGCTGAGCGCCGCTCCGCGTCCCGCAGGGATCCTGCACGAGGATCTGCGGCTGCTGCTGGAGACGTCGATGCCGGCCAAGAAGAAGAAGGCGCTGCTGGGCGTGGGAGACGCCAAAATCGGGGCCGCCATCCTGGAGGAGTTGGGCTATCAGTGCCAGACCGGCGGCGTGGTGGCCGAGATCCTGCGGGGTGAGCCGAGTTGCGGGCCTCAGGGCTGCGTGTGGAGGTGGGGATGGCGGTGGGGATGGGGCCGGTGACGGTTTGTTCCCCTGCAGGGATCCGCCTGCACTTCCATGCCCTGGTGAAGGGCCTCACGGCGCAGTCAGCCTCCAAGGCTCAGCTCGGCCTCGGCCACAGCTACTCCCGGGCCAAGGTGAAGTTCAACGTGAACCGCGTGGACAACATGATCATCCAGTCCATCAGTCTGCTGGACCAGCTGGACAAGGACATCAACACCTTCTCCATGCGCGTGCGGTGAGCGGGGGGCCGGGCTGGGCAGGGTGGCGGTGCGGGGCCTCCCCACGCTTACCGCGGGCGGCTGCGTCTCCAACCGCCTGCAAAGAACGGGGAGGGAGAGCACGGCCTCGGTAACACCCCGGCTGGGGCGGCGGTGCTGCGGCCGGATTGTGACCGGGGGGACACGGGTGGCCGGGGGGCTGTGGGGTCGGTGCGGGGGGTCGGTGTGGGGGCAGCGCCTGTGCTGATGCTGTCCTGCAGCGAGTGGTACGGGTACCACTTCCCCGAGCTGATCAAGATCGTGTCTGAGAACTACACCTACTGCCGGCTGGCCAAATTCATCGGCAACCGCAAGGAGCTGAGCGAGGAGAGCCTGGAGGGGCTGGAGGAGATCGTCATGGATGGCGCCAAGGCTCAGGCCATCCTGGAGGCGTCCCGCTCCTCCATGGGTGAGTGGGGTTCTGCGCAGCCCGTGGAGCTCCTGGCGGAGCTCGGCTCCCTGACGCTGCTTTCCGCAGGGATGGACATTTCCCCCATCGACCTCATCAACATCGAGAGCTTCTCCAGCCGTGTGATCTCTCTGTCCGAGTACCGGAAGGGCCTGCAGGAGTACCTGCGCTCCAAGATGAGCCAGGTGGCCCCCAGCCTCTCAGCCCTCATCGGGGAGGTGGTGAGTGAGTGCGTTCTCCCCTCCCCCCCGGGCCGTGGAAGTGATGTCTGAGCGAATCTGTCAATCCACTGAGCCGCTGTGCTGACAATCCTCATTGCTGATCCCGGCTGGGCGCTGCCTGCCACCCCCCCCTGTGGCCCCGGTGCTCCGAGGGCAGCCGTAACCCCGCGTCCCCTCGCAGGTGGGCGCCCGCCTCATCTCCCACGCCGGCAGCCTGACGAACCTGGCCAAGTACCCGGCCTCGACGGTGCAGATCCTGGGGGCTGAGAAAGCCCTGTTCAGGTACCGCCGCAGGGTGGTCGCGGTGATGGCGGCTCCCTGGGCTGCCGGCTGCGATGCGCCGGGCTGCTCCGGCCTCGGCCGCGTGTGAGCTGCCGGCCCCAGCCCCTGAGCGACCGCCGCGGCCCAGCAGCTCGCGCTGTGTGAGGTCAGAGGGTGGGGAGCGGGGCAGCGGCCCTGCGGGGTGGAGGGGCGGCAGCTCGGCCCCGGTCTGCCCCCGATGGCGCGCTGGGTTTCTGGCAGGGCTCTGAAGACACGAGGGAACACCCCCAAGTACGGCCTCATCTTCCACTCCACCTTCATCGGGCGCGCGGCCGCCAAGAACAAAGGGCGCATCTCCCGCTACCTGGCCAACAAATGCACCATCGCCTCCCGCATCGACTGCTTCTCGGGTCTGTGGGGCTGGGATCGGGGCGGGATGGGGGTGGGATGGGGGCAGGGGAAGCGGCCTCTGCTGTGATGGGAAGATTTTTCGTCAGCAGCATTTCACAGAGTGAATGTTGAGTTCTGCGGGCTGAGCGGAGGCTGGGATGGGGGAGGTGGGCGCCGGGCCTGGGCGGCTGAGGGGGGCTGAGGCCAGCTGTCCCCACAGAGGTTCCCACCAGCGTCTTTGGGGACAAGCTGAGGGAGCAGGTGGAGGAACGGCTGGCGTTCTATGAGACCGGAGAGCCGCCCCGCAAGAACCTGGAGGTCATGAAGGAGGCCATGGTGGAGGTGAGGCTGCGGGGAGGTGGGGCTGCTGGGCGGGCATCGAGTCGGACGTGATGTGAAGCGCCCACCTGACCTGCTGTGGAGGCAAAAAGCTGATTTAATGAGGCTGATCCGACGGCTGTGCTGGAAGGGGGGGGGTGGGAGTCCGGCCCTGTGCTGAGCGCTGCTCTGCTCCCCACAGGCCAACGAGGTGGTGGCTGAGGTCAAAAGGAAGCAGGAAAAGAAGGAGAAGAAGAGGAAGAAGCGGGAGAAACGGCGCCTGGAGGCTCTGGCTGCAGCTGCGGAGGAGATGGAGAACTCAGTGCAGGAGGCAGAGGTGAGGGCAGAGGCTCCGAGTGCCCTGGGGGCTGGGTTGGTGGTGGCCTCGCTGTGCAGTGGGCTGTTCAGCAGCGTCTGCTGCTCTTGCCCCACTGCCCTGCAGGGCTGGGGGATGTTTGGGCCCCAACCCAGCTTGGGGGGGGGGTTATAGAATCATAGAATCACCCAGGTTGGAAAAGACCTCAAAGCTCCCCCAGTCCAACTGTTCACCTATTGCCAACAGCTCCCATCCAGCTTTGCTTTGAACACCCCCAGGCTCGCTGCCTCCCCCACCTCCCTGGGCATCCATTGCAGTGCTGCCCACCTTGCTGACCAGCAATTCTTCCTCACGCCCAGCCTCAATCTCCCCTGCCGCAGCTTCAAGCCGTTCCCTCTGCTCCCATCGCTGATGGCACAGAGCAGAGGCCGCCCCCCAGCTCCCTGCAGCCTCCCTTCAGCAGCCATTGAGAGCAGTGAGCTCTGCCCTCAGCTCCTCTTCTCACACTGAACATTCCAAGCTCCTTCAGCCTCTCCTCAGCCCTGTGCTCCAGACCCCTCACCATTTCACTGCCCTCCTTTGAACACGTTCCAGGCCCTCCATGTCTTTCCTGCAGGGGAAATGTCTTTCCTCACTGCAGTGAGGGGCCCAAAAGTGGACACAGCCCTCGAGGTGCGGCCTCACCAGTGCTCAGTACAGGGGCACCATCACCTCCCTGCTCTGCTGGCAGCGCTGTTTCTGATGCAGGCCAGGCTGCCATTGCCCTTCCTGGCCACCTGGGCACACTGTTGGGTTGGTTGCAAGGAGCCAGCGTTTGTCTCTGTGCTCCATAGGCTGGGCCCTCACTGTGTGTTTTCTCTTAGGAAAACAACATAGAGCCAAAGAAAAAGAAGAAGAAGAAGAAGGAGCAGGAGCAGGAAGCTGCCACAGAGCCAGAGGAGAACGGGCTGGAGGAAGAGGCCTTGCCCAAGAAGAAAAGGAAACTGCTGGCAGAGGGCGCCCCCCTGGAGAAGAAGAAGAAGAAAAAGGCCAAGGACTTGGAGGAGGATTAGGACAGGGGCAGTGGGAGCGGGGCCGTGCTCCAGCACTGCGGACTCAGAGGCCGGTTTGGTTTGGCTGCAGCTCCTCAACCCGCCGTCCGATTGCCGGCAGCCTCGTGCCCAGCACTGCAGGCGTTGGCAGCTCTGCTCTGCGCCTCGTGGCTGCGCTCAGCCGGGGCTCCTGGTGCCTTGCAGAGCCCTGCAGGGCTGCAGCTGCGAGCCGGCCGTGGCTGCCAGAGGGTGACAGCCTGTGCAGTGTGACTGAGCCTCAATAAAGGGCTCGGGTTGGTGTTGAGCTGCGCTCCTGTCTGCTGCTGCCGCCGCTGGGCCTCACGGAGTCCAATGGTGGCTGTGGGAGCCCCCAGCGCGGTGCCCGGTAACAGCACTGCACCCCACAGCGGCACGGGGCTGCTGGAGCACACGGCAGTGCTGCGCTCCGTTCCTGCAGCCACGAGGGGCTGCCGGTCGCCCGCGGGGGGGGTTGGGTTAATTTTTTTGGGGGGGCCCGGCCGCCCCCCCCCCCCCCCCCCCGCTGCACCGTTACATTGCAGAGGCTGCTTTATTACAGGGAAGCAATAAATTACCGAGCAGGCAGCGGGAGCGGCAGGGCTGCCGGAGGCCGAGCAGCAGCCCTACGCATCCAGGGCCCCAATGACAGCTTGGGTGAAATCCAGGCACGTGGCGTATCCGCCCATGTCTGCTGTGCGCACCTGCAACAAAAGGCGGCGTCAGTGACGAGGGAGAGGCGCTGAGCTGCCGCGGGCTGCGGCCGTTCCTCTGCCCCTCCGCGGTCGGGCGAGTGCCGCTCCGTGCGCGCCGTCCCTCCGGATCTCTGCCCCTGCTTACGGCTCAGCCCCGCCGCTCCCTCTGCCTTGCAGAACCCCAACCGCGGCCCCCTGCCCCAGCGGAACGCAGGGCTGCAGCTTCCTCTGCTTCCAGCAGCTGCGCCAAGAGGCGGCTGAAGGAAGAGAGGAGCGTCGGGCTGCTGCCCCGCGCGCTCCTTGCAGGAGGGCGTTGCGTCCCAGCTGCAGCCCAGGGCCGGCCCTGCCCCCGGTGGGGTGATTTGGGATGCAGGCAGCAAGCAGGGCTGTGGGGAAACGGCACCCGGGCCGGGTGCTGGGTGGGGGGGAGCACCGGACCCATTTATTTGCAGACAAAACACGAAGCACAGGTAGTTAAACGCGGGTCCCGGACGCTCGCTCACACACGCAGCTGTGGGGCAGAGCCTCCCTTGGTCCCAGCAAGAGCTCCTGCAGCCTCATCCCCCTGCAAGGCCAGCAGGGCTCAGCACAGGCTCACCCCCACCTTGCTATGGCTGGGCACAGGAGGAGCGGCAGGGAGCTGCGAGCGGCTGCTGCCCTGGGAAGGGGGGCTGAGCTGACAGCCTTCAGCAAGCAGCCGTTCGTAAGGACAGGACGCAGGGCCGACCCTGGGCAGCTCCTGAGCAAACCTCACATCTCCCTTTGCTGCAGCAGCACTGCGCCTCACTGGATGCTCCGCCCAAGCCAACAGCTGCCCTCGCACACCCCCAGCGCAGGGCCTGAGCCCTGGGGTCCTATTTATTGCTAAAGCCTCTGGGGGCACGGAAAGACGTCGGCAGGACCCCGGGTCCCGCTGCTGTGCAGAGCTGCCTGCCTGGGATGTGCCTGGGGGCTGCCACCTCCTCTGGCACCGCTCGGCTGTGGGGAGAAGGGAGATGCGGCCACCGGGGCTCCGGGTGGGCACTGGGCTGGGGAAGAGGAGAGCCCCGTCCTCCCCCGAGGCCCAGGGCGAGGGAAGGGGAAGGAATGGCTGCGGGGCTTTAAACTACGGTGGGGGAGGCCGCTGCAGGGCGCAGTGAGGTCCCAGGGCTCGCCTCGGGCGAGTGGGGCTCCTAGGCACCATAGTGGGGGTGCAGGTTGTCAATCACAGACTTGACGAAGTCAGAAGTGGTGCAGTAACCTCCCAAGTCTCGCGTCCGTACCTAAAAATCCAACAGAGGGAAGGGGAGAAACAAGGGAGAAACGTGATTGTGAACTGAGCAAAATCACTGAGAGAAGGGAGAGGACAGGAGAGGAGAGGAAAGCAGCTTCCCTCTGTGCGCCCTGCCAGAGCCCAGAGGGGGGCAAGCCGCGAAGAGGCCACCTGATGTCCCCCAGCCCTGCTAGAGCATCCCAAGGCAGCAGACCCAGACAAGCAGAGGGGCTGACTGCAGCTGGCTACAGCTCACTACAGCTCTACACGACAGCTACACACACAGGGTTTTGATTCGGTCCCTCGGGTGGAGAAAGGAAGGCAAGAGGTTGGCACCGCCCCTAAGGGACAACGCGGCGCCGCGCTGCACCACCAGCTCTCCCGCACAGGACGCGGCACGCGCACGGCTCACCCAGCACTCACTTTTCCGACTTTGATCACCTTCTTCACCGCGTCCGAGATCAAGTTGGAGTGGAATTCCAAGCTGCGGAGAGGACGGCGGCCGCGGCTCAGCGCCAGCCCCGCTCCCAGCCCCGCTCCAAGCCCCGCTCCCAGCCCCGCTCC
>NW_024884808.1:22674-25455 GCF_019232065.1 Centrocercus urophasianus | reverse complement strand
AGCCCCGCTCCCAGCCCCGCTCCAAGCCCCGCTCCCAGCCCCGCTCCAAGCCCCGCTCCCGGCCCCGCTCCCAGCCCCGCTCCCGGCCCCGCTCCCAGCCCCGCTCCCGGCCCAGCTCCCAGTCCCGCTCCCGGCCCCGCTCCCGGCCCCGCACGCAGCGCCGCCCCCCTCCCCGCCCCCGGCCCGTACTTGAGGTGCCGCAGCATGTTGGAGGCCGACAGCAGCATGGCCGTGGGGTTGGCGATGTTCCTGCCCACGGCCTGGGCAAAGGGGTGGCGGGCGCCCTGCGGGAGGACAAGCGGGTGACGGAGCGGCCCCAGCGCCGCCGAGAGAGAGCGGCCCCAGCGCCGCCGGGAACCGCGGCCGCCTCCTCACCATCTCGAACACGGCGTACTCGGCGCTGTAGCTCTCCCCGGGCACCACGCCTGCACCGCCCACCAAACCGGCCGCCAGGTTGTCGATGATGTTCCCGTAGAGGTTTGGCATCACCAGGACGTCGAACTGGTAGGGGTTCTGCACCAGCTGCGCGGAGGGCAGGGGAGATGTGAGCCCTGCGCAGCGCTCAGCGCCGACGACAGGAGGGCAGGGGCTGCGAGTCGTGCAACAGCAGAACCACAGGCACAGCCTGACATGCGGTCAGTAACGGCAGGGAGCACAGCTAAGACAGATCAGATGCCGCGGGCCCATCCCAGGCATCAGCTGCAGGCCCCAGGCATCAGCCCTGCAGCTCCTGCCCTCAGCCGGTGGAGAGCAGGGAAAGGCCTGGAGCACCCAGTCTGTGCTCCCCCCTGCAAGCAGCAGACCTCAGGCCAGGACACAGGGAAGCACCCAGACCTGGCAGCTGACAGCAGCAGCACTCCTCAGGTGTCAGCTTTTTATCCCTTGGCCCAACAGGCAGAGCAGCAGCTGGAGGTGCAGAACGGCTCTGGGTAAGGAAGCGAGATCCTCACCTGCATGCAGCAGTTGTCAATGATCATGGTGTCAAACTTGATCTTGGGGTAGAGCTCTGCCACTTCCTCACAGCACTGCAGGAAGAGCCCGTCACCCAATTTCCTGAGAGACAGAGGACACACCGTGAGGGTTCTGCAGGACAGCAGTGAAATCACTGCAGAGTGAGAATCCAACAGCAGTCGGTGTCAAAACGCAGCAGGGAGGGGGGCAGGCAGCCCCAGGGCAGCTCATGCTGCAGAAACAAAGCGGTGAAGTCAGAGCCTGGGGAGCACACAGAGCTGCCTCCCATGCAGGAGCTTTTCCCCGCTCAGCTGACAGCTTTCAGGCCTCAGTAAGGCCTGCGGCAGCCATGAGGCCACGCAGAGGGGAAGAGCAGCTGCCAGGAAACGTCCGGCCTCTCTGGAGCCACACCAGCATCTGGCATCGCTGCGAGGGGACCGAGAGCCGAGAGCAGCGAGGCCTGCAGGCAGCCGTGCCCCACAGCATCACAGCATCACAGAATCACCCGGGTTGGAAGGGACCTCAAGGATCATGGAGTTCCAACCCCCTGCCCAGCAGGGCCACCAAACACACACATTCAGATCAGGTTGCCCAGGACCCCGTCCAACCTGGCCTTGAACACGTCCAAGGACGGGGCATCCACAGCCTCCCTGGGCAGCCCGTTCCAGGGCCTAACCACTCTCCTTGTATAGAACTTCCCCCTAACATCCAACCTCAATCTTCCCTCCCTCAATTTGGATCCATTTCCCCTCGTCCTGCTGTTGTCAGCCCTTTGGAAGAGTTTACTCCCCTCCTGGCTGTAGGTTCCCTTCAGGTATTGATAGGCTGCACTGAGGTCACCCCGCAGCTTCTCTTCTCCAGGCTGAACAAGCCCAACTCCCTCAGCCTGTCCTCATAGGGGAGCTGCTCCAGCCCCCTGCTCATCTCAGTCGCCCTCCTCTGCACCCTTTCCAAAATCTCAATGTCTTTCTTGCACTGAGGGCTCCACACCTGGACACAGGACTCCAGATGGGGCCTCACAAGAGCCGAGTAGAGAGGGACGATCACCTCCCTGTCCCTGCTGACCACCCCTCTCCTGATGGAGCCCAGGATCCCACTTGCCTTTCGAGCTGCCAGAGCGCACTGCTGCCTCATGTTCAGTTTCTCGTCCATCAGGACCCCCAGGTCCTTCTCTGCCGAGCTGCTCTCCAGGCCCACTCCTCCCAGCCTGTACGGGTGCCTGGGGTTCTTCCGGCCCCAATGCAAAACCTTGCACTTTGCCGTGTTGAACCTCATCAGGTTCACCCGAGCCCAGCCCTCCAGCCTGTCGAGCTCCCTCTGAATGGCATCCCTTCCTTCCACCGTATCAACCGCACCGCTCAGCTTGGTGTCGTCAGCAAATTGCTGAGGGTGCACACTGCACTCACATGATGTTGGCTTTGTGCACGGCCGTCACCTTGGAGCGGCCCTTTTTGGTGGCGTAGTCAAAGGCGAACTTGGCGATGCGCTGCGACTTGGCCCTGGTGATGATCTTCAGGCACTCGATGACCCCCTTGACGCTCTGCACGTGAAGGGAGGTGTGAGCAGCTGGAGCTGTGAGCAGATGGACACATCCTGCAGCCCTGCCTCACCCAGCCGCGCTGCCAGCAGCCCGGTGCCCTGTGGCACCAACCAGGAGCTTCCACCTACTGCTGGATCGCCTGGCGAGAGCTCCCTCAACTTCCACAGGGCCTTTTTTCAGGCCTGACCCCTCCTGCAGCCCACCAGCGTGCCTGCCGCTGTCTGCGTGCGCCCAGATCACCAGCTGGGCAGTGCTGGGCTCTGCTGGGCACTGCTGGGTGTTGCTGGGCA
>NW_024884808.1:7476-22664 GCF_019232065.1 Centrocercus urophasianus | reverse complement strand
GCTGGGCAGTGCTGGGCATTGCTGGGCAGTGCTGGGCAGTGCTGGGCAGTGCTGGGTGTTGCTGGGCACTGCTGGGTGTTGCTGGGCACTGCTGGGTGTTACTGAGCAACGTGGGAAGCCCTGTGTGCCCTGGCACTGAGGAGAGGCCCACAGCCCACCAGATCCCCCCCCGTGAGGCCAGCAGCAGCTCAAGGTGGCTCTCGTACCTCGTGCTCCAGAGAGCTGTACTCGCCCTCCGTCTGCTCGCGGATGATGACGAGGTCCAGGTTGTTGTGACGTGTCTTATAGCCCGGCAAGCTCTTCACGTGGACGACGTTTGCAAACAAGTCCAATTTGCGCCTGCAACAGAAGAGCAGCAGTCAGCACTTGACCACGAGCTATTCCTGGAGCAGGGGCTGCTCCTGGCAGGCGCTGGAGGTGCCAGCAGGGCACGGTGCAAACTGCAAGCTGTCCCCTGGGGTGGCACACAGCCACTGCTCCAGCTACCCTTGATCTCAAGGACGCAGAGCTGGCTCTGGCCGCCCCGTGTCGAGGCGGCTCGCTGCGTCCACCGCTCTGCCACCTCCCTCCCCTCTGAAGGCCCCCAGGGCAGCAGGCAGTGGGGTGGCACTCAGAAGAGGCAGCTCCCAGCCGCAGCTCCTCAGGATCTCTGGCTCCCTGGTGACACGTGGACCCGTCTGCCCTGGGCTCTCCTTCAGCCCCGTTTCAATGCCACAGCGCCAGGACCGGTGCAAAGCCATTTCTTGGTGCTCTGTCCCTTCCCAGCCCCAGCAGCCAAGCCAAGGTGCTGGGCTCACCTCAGTCTCATGTCGTAAGAAGCCAGCTCTCCCTTGTACTCCATGGGGGTGTGGATCTTGCCTGCAGGGACAACAGCGAGCAGTAAGAACACAGAGTGCACTGACAGCTGCTCGGGACAAATCTGAACCCGGGTGAGAAGGCAGCAGGGAAGGGAGGCTTTCCACAAAGCCCAGGACAGGACAAAGATGCAGTTGCATTACACGGACCCAGATGAGGCCCTTTGTTTCCGCAGGCCACGCCAGGAGGTCTCCTTTCAGAAGCAGAAGTTGGACATAACCTCTGCATTGACGAGCCACACAAGTAGAGGTAAACTGCTTCTTTGTTAAAGAGAAGCATTTCCTGCCCTCCGAAAGCACCCACAGCTTCTGAGATTGGTGCAGCTCTCCTTGCTGGACAGGCAGCGAGCGCAGGTCCTCACCTATAAGGGCCACTTTGCTCTCCTTCATGGAGTCCACCACCTGGTCCAGCTTCTCCTCCGAGGCCATGTTCTGCACCTCACTCAGGTGGTGCTCATCGAAGACCACGGGCACGCTGGCAGCCTGCACCAGACACAAAGGGCAACAGCCTCAGCAGGGTCCCTTCCAACACACTACAGGAGGCAAACGACGGCGGGGCTCAGAGCGTTGAGGCACGAAATTCCACCAGGCAGAAGCTCCTGGGGGAGGAGAGCGAACCGAACGCAACCTGCTGCACCTCAGCTCACTGCTTGCATCTCAGCTGGGACTGAAATGGCGGCACAGTGGCGTTTCTGCCACCTCTCACATCAGCACTCCCTGCCCTCGGGGTCATTTCGGTTTTCTAACACAGCAGACAACGCTGTTTGTTCTCCATTCTGTGACCAACCCACTGTGCAGCAGAACGCCGCTCAATTCTCGCTCCTGCCCCGACTCACAGCTGGCAAAGCCTTCGCCATGAAGAACGAACCGTTTGCAAGAAGCTGCACCTTTCTAGGCAAGGGAAAGACCTCAGGCTGCTCACAGCCCAGGCTGCAGGATGCAGGCAGGCTGCCCCCCCGGCTCAGCAGCACCTCTAAGCAGTTCTGCAGCTGCCACCCTTGGCCCCGCTGCTCTGAGAGGCGGCACACCTTACCTTGAACACCTCCTTGACGGCGTGCATCAGCTCCGGGCCCACGCCGTCCCCAGGCAGCATGGTGACCTGGAAGGTGCTCTCTGACTTTGCATTTTCTGACTGCAAGGAGAGAAAACGACAGTCCCAGGTAATGCCATGCCATCCCCAGCCCGCGTGCAGGAAGGCAGAGGAAGGTCGCCGACAGCACGGTGCACCCTTTGCACAGTCATTCATTACACAGCCCCTGCCCCACTGCCACCCCAGACCCTTCCTCACACAGCATCCCCTGCTCTGCTCCCCCTCTGCACACACAGGGAGCACTCGCTGCTGCAGCTCACAGTGCACTGCTGCTTCACTAAGTGTTCCTTCACCTCTACTTTTGTCTGCAGGATCACCTCATCTTCCCGTGTGAAGCCCCGTCCTGCTGTGTGCTGACTCTGCCCTGCTGCTGTTTGCTAATTGCACACTTCATTAAAGCACTCCAAGCTTATTACAGAATCCCAGAACGGCCTGGGTTGACAAGGAGCACAGTGCTCATCCAGCTCCAACCCCTGCTGTGTGCAGTTCAACCAACAGCCCAGGCTGCCCAGAGCCACATCCAGCCTGGCCTTGAAACCTGGGGCATCCCCAGCCTCCTTGGGCAACCTGTAACAGTGCCTCACCACCCTGTGCAAAAAACTTCCTCCTAACATCCAACCCAAAACTCCCCTGGCTCAGTTTAAAGCCATTCCCCCTTGTCCCATCGCCATCCACCCTTCTGTGCTGAAAACCAAGCCTGAATGTATGAAGCAGAGTTGGTCTCAGAGGTGATTCCCGAGCCACTCCCCACCACCACCACTGCCCTCCCACTCAGCTGGCACCTATTTTTACACCGTGCTTCTATTAATCCATGCCTCTTTAGCCCCTAATTCCCTGCAGAGCCGGCAGAGACCTCACAGAACTGACTGCAGAGCGTGGATGGTGATGGGAAGGGACAAAGTCACACAGAGACACAGAATCTGAGAATGGCTGGGGTTGGAAGGGACAGCAGGGATCACGAAGCTCCAACCCCCCACCAACGCAAGGCCACCAACCTCCCCATTTCACAGCAACCCAGGCTGCCCAGGGCCCCATCCAACCTCCAACCCCTCCAGGGATGGACGGGGCATCGCAGCCTCTCTGCAGCTGCTCCAGCCCCTCCCCGCTCTCACAGCACACAACTTCCCCTGACACCCAACCCCAAGCTGCCCTCCCTCAGCTCCCAGCCGTTTCCCCTCGTCCTGCTGCCATCTCCCCTTGCACACAGCTGCCTCCCCTCCTGGCTGCAGGCTCCCTTCAGGCACTGCAGGCTGCACTTTGCTCACCCCGCAGCTTCTCCTCTCCGTGCTGAATGAGCCCAGCTCCCTCAGCCTGCCTTTGTAGGGAGGTGCTGCAGCCCCGATCATCTCTGTGGTCACCAAACGAGGGAGCACAGCCGGGCTGCAGTGCAGGGGAAAGCAATCTCAGTGCTGACCCTGTGCCTCATATCGCTGTGAGCCACCCGCACTGCGCTCCTCCCTCAACGCCTAATGGTAACGGCGGTGCATGATCTCCTATCGCTCTATGTTAACGACCCCCCAGTTGTTACAGACGGGACACAAAGACAGAAGTCGCTGAGGCCGTCAGACGGTGAACGACGGCGTTCCGGGCCGCAGATCCGGCCGCGCACTCACCTTGGCCCGCGGGATCTGCTGCAGCGCGGCGGAGGAGCCCAGAGGCCGGCAGAGGCCGCGCGGGGCGCGCAGGAGGCCCTGCGAGGAGAGCGGCGGTTAAACGGCGGCGGAGCGACCCCACCGCGCCGCGCTCCTCCCGGCCAACCCCGGAGCCCGCATCCAAACCCGGTCCCGCACCGCCACGCCGCGCCCCGCACCGCCCCCCGCAGCCCCTCACCCTGACCGCAGTCCGCCCTCCACTGAGCGCCGCCATCTTGCCGCCCCACAACGCCCCGCGCCTGCGGCAAGGCGGGTGGAGGTGGTTACAGCGGCTCCGTCCCGTGCAGAGCGCCCCCTGGCTGCCGGGAGGACGCAGGGCAGTTATCTGCCGCGAGGCGCCCCAGCGCTCCCTGGGAGCCCGCAGGACCCCGCCCCAGCACAGCTCCCCGCCCCATCGCTCCCTGCCACCCCAGGGCCCCCACCCCTCCCGGGGGTCTTTTCCGCACCAGGACGCAGCACAGCAGGCTCTCGCTCTTTATTGACCAAGAATGGAGGGGGGGGACAGCAGGAGAGGGCAGGGAGCTGCCGGCAGCCACAGCACAGCGCTGCCGCAGTGCTCCCAGCCACGGACCCCTCCTTGCAGCAACGTGCTCTCAGCGAGGGTGCTGAGCTCAGGACAGGGGGAGCTGAGCTCCTGTCCCCCAGCAGGAGGGGAGCACTGGGGCTCACTTCTTCAGGAGCTGAGCACGAGCCCGGTTCAGCTTCTCCATCACGGCGCTGTCAGTGGCGGCAGAGCACTTGGACAGGACGAGGTTCATCTCAGCCTCGTTCTTGTGCTCGATGGCAGCGTCAGCCGCCTGCTCCAGGTCCCTGGGGGCAAAGCGGGGGCTGAAGGCACCATTTCCCCCCACGTAGTGAGATAAGGTTAGGGTGAGAAAACAGGGCTGTGGGTGCAGGGCTGCCCCCACTGGCAGCAGAAGGATGAGAGTTTCCTTATCCCTCCTGAGCACCCCAAGCCCACAGCCCTGGGAGTGCTGCTGCACCACGATCTCCCTGCTGCCACGAGCCCCAGCCATGGCTCCGGCTTCTTCCTGCCCCCCCAGGCTCAGACAGCCAACGTACCCCACGAGGATGAAGGCCTTGACCCGCTGCTCAGGGGTGACGCGGGGTGCGTACTTCTTGGCCTCATAGCGGTTGTGGTGCTTCACAGCAATCTCCACAAAGGGCTGAGGAGGAGAGGAGTGGGGTGAAGGGAGCCTGCTGTCCCACACCAGACTCCCCCCAGGGCAGCTCAGCCCCACAGCGCGGTCCAGCCCACAGCCTCCTCAAGGACAGCACTGTGTGGACAGAAAGAAGGGCTGGCAGGGAGTGTGGACAGGTCCTCCTCCAGCGAGGAAAGCTCTTACCAGGTACCCAATGGGCGACTTCTTGCTCTTGGAGAACTTCTCCATCTCCTCCCAGTCCCCGCGGGTGGCCAGGGCACTGATCTTCAGCCACCAGTACCTGGGTTCACCAGGAGAACAGCTCCTATGGCTGCCACCACGCTGCAGCCCCCGCCTTAACAGCCATGGGGGGCACCAGGAAAAACCAACTGTGCCCCCAAAGCTGTGACCCATAGCTCCAGTCCAGCGCTGCCCTCATTCCAGACCCACCGCTTGTCGGGGATCTTGAACTCCCTGTACAGCTGCTCGGCTTTCTTGTGGTGACCGTCCTGGATCAGAGTGGAGACAGTGTTGTGCAGAGAGAGGTCGAGGTAGGGCTTGTCAAAGTCCTCCTGGAGGTGTCGCTGGAGCCGCAGGAGCTTGATCTGATCCTCTGTGGCCTGTGGAGTAAAGCACCAGACTGAAGGGTCTCTGACCCAGCAAATGACAGCACTGTCCCAGCCGGTAATCCATACAGCAGCTGTGACCCCAATGAACCCAGAGCTGCCCAGCTGCACTGAGAGCAGGGGAGCTGCTCTTCGCAGCCCTGGTCACACTCACCTTGGCAGCAAACTCGTTCTTGGCCTTGTAGTATTCATCCACAGCATTCTGCAGGGCTCCCACCCGCCCTTCGATGCGCTGGAGACAGAAAACAGACACATCACCCCACGGCAACACAGATGCTGCACTGCAAGGGCACAGGGCAGGACCTCCCCTGATTGGGCTGGGGGGCTTGATGATGCCCTGCCGTGATCACAAGATGAGCAGAGGGCTGGACCCCTCCTCACCCTGGGGGGAGCTGGAGCTCTCCATCGCATACAGGAGGGGCTGATGACTTCCAACACAGGGCCCCAGGGCAACAAGCCCCAGCTCTTTCACTACGCTCCTCCCATGCTGCCAGGCACAGACCTTCTCTGAGTAGCTGGAGTGGACGTGGAAGTTGCCGAGCTCCTGGTGGTTGTCATCCTGGTTGTACAAGTCCTTCAGCGTCTCTCGCTCCTGGTGCTTGCAAAACTGGGAAGCAATAGGTGGAAGTGAGAGCTCGCAGGCACAGTGAGCTGCATCTGCTGCACCACATGGCTCCCAGGTCCCCAGCCAAGGAAGTGGGAAGGGGGACTGTGGGCAGGGCACACAGGGGTTGGGGAGGGAAGATTTAGGCTGGATGTCAGGGGGAAGTTCTTGACAGAGAGAGGTGAGGTGCTGGAACAGCTGCAGAGAGGCTGTGATGCCCCATCCATCCCTGGAGGTGTTCAAGGCCAGGTTGGATGGGGCCCTGGGCAGCCTGGGCTGCTGTGAAATGTGGAGGTTGAAGCCCTGCCTGTGGCAGGGGGTTGGAGCTCCGTGATCCTTGAGGTCCCTTCCAACCCCGGCCATTCTGTGGGATGCCCTCAGCCAGGCTGCATACGGCTGGCAGCCCTCACCTGGCGGTAGAGGCTCAGAGCCACCGGCTGGTTCTGCAGCGTCATGAAGAAGGTGCCACGGTTCAGCTCGTTCTTCAGGTGCAGCACGACGGTGTAGACTGGGGCAGAAGGAGCATTTGAGGACAGGGGACAAGGACACTTCCCCAGCACAGTTGCCCAGGGCAGCACCGCTGGGACACTCAGCCAGTCCTCAGCTCTGCAAGGGCTGTGAGTGTGCATCCACGTGCAGGGCAGAGCCCTTTGCTGCCCCCTTGCCCTGCAGGGCAAGAGCAGCTCCCACCGCCCCATCAGTACAAAGCCATGAACGGGCTCCCCCGGATTCCAAGTCCCTCCCAAGAGAGATTTGCTGCCTGGATGCAGGCAGACCCCTCGGTGTCGGGTTCTGCGGGGTCCCTCCTGCCTCAGGACCCCTCTGTGTGTGCAGGAGCCGCAGCCCTGCCCCTTACCCAGGTCTGTGTCCCCGCTCTCAATGGCTTTGCTCAGGGCCAGCTTGCTCCGCTTCATCTTCAGCAGCAGTGGGACCTGCTCCCCGGAGCGTGGCTCGTACTCCAGCAGCTGAGGCCACCACAGAGGGTGTCAGCACGCAGCCAGGGTCGCCCCGAGCCCTCGGTGCCACCACCCCGGGACGTGCCACAGACCTTGATGGCCAGCTCTGTCCTGCCGCAGTCGTACGCTCGGGCGGCGATCTCAGAGTAGGAGATGCCTGGCGTGTCCCCCAGCTTCTGGTTGATGGCATAAGCCACCTCCTCGTCAGACTTGTCCTTCTGCTGCACCTAGAGCGGAGCGGAGCAGTCAGCACGGCCCCACGTGGCACAGGACCCCCCCCAAAGCCTTCCCTCCTTGCCTTGTAGCAGGCCCAGTGGGCCAGGATGCGGCTGACGCCCTGGATCTCCGGGAGGCGCAGGTACTCACAGATCCGGATGGCCAGGGGGTAGAGCCGCCGCAGGACCAGCCTGGAGGGCACAGGGGGGCTCAGCAGCGTGCTGTGCGAGCAGCCGTGCAGCTCAGCCGGCCTCAGGGGGGTCCCAAGCTCTCAGAGCTCACTCAGCCATCGGCCGGGGGAGCAGAGACTGCACAGATCCCGCAGCAGGGCTGGGCACGGCCTGGGCTGCTCAGGGACAGGGCTATCAAGCCCGGTTTGGAGCAAGCCTTACCTGTCCAGCAAGACCTCGATGGTGAGTCGTTTGTATCTGCACAACAGTCAAGGGCATCTCGGACCCCGCGGAGCGCAGGCAACGCGTGCTGGGTGCCCACCCCCTCCTGGCAGCACCTCCACGGCTGGCACTTGAGCGCAGGGCCGGCTCAGCTCCACGACGGGGGCTCAGCATCACAGGCAGGGGGCTGGGCACAGCAGCGTGCAGTGAGTGCAAGAGGCTGACCCTGCTCTGGGGCCCAGGGCGCAAGCTGCAGCCGAGCACCGCGGGGCCGGCTGATGTGAGGCCGGCTGATGTGAGGCCGGCTGATGTGAGGCCGGCTGATGTGAGGCCGGCTGATGTGAGGCCGGCTGATGTGAGGCCGGCTGATGTGAGGCCGCCCCTCCCCATCCCGTTACATCCCAGCTCCCCGGCCAAGGCTGGCACGGATGGCAGGGGATTCGCACTGCCTGCCAGACTCCACAGTCAGCCCTCCTGCCTGCCCCACGGAGGATACTGGGTGAAGGTGAGGGGGATGCCGATCTGGTAGTCCCGGATGGAGTTGAGCACCCGCAGGTCCTGGCACATGCGCACAAAGCTCTCCGGGGGGAACTTGTCGATGAAGCACTTCCCAAAGGAGGCTGCCTGCAAGAGGAGACCAGTGTGGGATCTGGGGAGAGCCTCCAGCAGGAGGGGAACAGCTTCAGCCTCACCCAGCGCCCCCGTGCCCTCTTCACTCACCCGCAGCAGGGACTTCTGCGTCTCCGGCTCATGCTCATAGCCGGCTGCCTCGATGCACTGGCTCACTGCTTCTGGGAGCAGTTTCTGGTCCTTGATCTCCCTCAGGTACTCATCTGCCTTCTGGCTCTCCTTCTGCAGAGAAGCACAGCCTCTAAGTGAGCTGTGGGACGTGGGACACTGCAGCCAGGGTGAGCGCCGGGTGCGTGGAGCCCCAGCAAGCCAGGGACAGCAGGGGCTGCCTGCACTGCCTGCACAGCAGCACCGTGCCCCCGCAGGGACCTCCAGGCCACCCCCTTTCCCATCACACTGGATGTAATGCTGGGTTTGCATCGGGGCAGCCCAAGGGAGGAGGCAGGCGTGCAGCAGAACGGGGTGCCAAACCTCGTACTCCTTCTGTGCCTCCAGCAGGAGCGCTCCTGGTGCCATGGAAGCGATTTTGAAGATTTCCTGGCTGGCTTCTGCAGAAAGGGGGTAAAAAAAATAAAAGCCAGCATGAGAGGCTGCCCCAGCCCAGATGCACCCAGCCAGGCGCTGCTCCCACCCAACCCTTCTGTAGGCTCTGGGACCCGAGACCCCGTGCCAGTGCCCTCCCTCTGCAGGGCTGGGACGGCCTCACCTGGGATTTCGTGCAGGAACTCATGGGAGGTGCGGGATAAGATCCGGACCCCATCTGGCTCCGGCACCAGGTAGGAGTCTTCATCCAGGACAAATCTGTGCCTCCCGCTAAGGGCTCGTGGGAAGAAAGCAGCTGCTGGCTGCAGCCCAGCTCTACCAGGAGCAGGTCAGCCACAGAGGTGGCACAGAACAAACCCCTGATCGCCTCGTGACCCTTCTTTCCAGCCACTTTGGAGGAACTTTTGTCCCACTGTGGAGGAAAACTGTCCCACTGCGACGGCTCTCAGCCCTGGGCAATCAGCCGGGGGCTCTGGCACAGCCCTACCAGCCGCAGGAACCCTTGTGGCCAAGCTCTGCTCTCAGAGCTGGGAGGGAGGCGGGTTGCTCTCCGCCGGGAAAGTCAGAGAAGAGAACCAAGGGTCTGGGGGCCCCGACAGAGGAGCGCTTTCCACCAGCGGTGACCCGAGGAGGCGCACAGCAGGAGCGACGGCCCGTCCTCCCCAAAGGATACCGGATGCACTCCGTGGAATTCCCAGCCACCATCAGCTGCCGGTCCCAGGCCAGCACCACGGCGCGCTGCCGGCTGCGGGGACGCGTGCACCTGCAGGGAGCCCCAGCACGGTCAGGGAGAGCCCACCCAGCCCCACACCTGGAGTGGGGACCTGAGGGACGACCCCCAGCACAGCCGTGGAGCTGAACGGGGCCTGCAAAGGGCCGAGCACACGGAGGTGTGCAGTGAAGGCACGGCCCAAAGCAGAGGGGGGGAAGGTCAGGAAGATGCTCACCAAACCATCTGCTTGGGTGCGGAGCGGATGGTGCTGTTGAACTCGCAGAGCTTGTCCTGCAGAGGGAAAGAGAAGAGAAGAGTCAAGGAGGAGCCATGCATCGAGGAGGCAACAAGCTGTGCAGGCATCCTGCAGAAGCACCTGGCCACTTCTGCAGCCCCAGAGGGAGCCAGCACCTTGGCTGGTGCAGACAGAGGTCGAGGATGTTGTGCAGTAGTTAGACTGAGCATGAGAAACTTTCATAACCCCAGAACGGCCTGGGTTGCAAAGGAGCACAGTGCTCATCCAGTTCCAACCCCCTGCTGTGTGCAGGTCACCAACCAGCAGCCCAGGCTGCCCAGAGCCACATCCAGCCTGGCCCTGAATGCCTGCAGGGATGGGGCATCCACAGCCTCCTTGGGCAGCCTGTAACAGTGCCTCACCACCTTGTGCAAAAACCTTCCTCCTAACATCCAACCTAAACCTCCCCTGTTTCCCCCTTGTTCAATCACTATCAACCCATGCAAACAGTCATTGTAAACTTTCAGCCACTGCTCTGGCAAGCAGCCCACCTGTACATAAAGCAAGTTGCTTGTGCTCAACTGAGACCAAAAAAATGAACAAAGTCCAAAGAACATTGATTTGCTTCAAAGAGTACAGAAGGCAACCAAGCACATCACCAGTGTGAACCAGAATGGACCACTTGTACGTGACTGGCCACGCCAGCTACAGTAATATGGCTGAACCTGCTACAAAACAATACCAGAACCACCAAGTTCAGGCATGGATGCAACAGAATCTGGTGTGGAAAGAGTAATTAGGAGCAGCCTGTTTATTTGGGAGGTGTTTGGACATAGAATGGAAGACACAAGGCCAGTAAAATGTGGATTTGGAAAAAGTGAGGAGTATTGTATAAAACTGGGTGCAAAAAGAGTTCTGTGATGGCAGAGCACAGGTGCCTGTGAACAGCAGCAAGATGGGGTTGCAGCGTCCACAGGCAAGTAAAGAGAAACTGCTGGGATGCCATCAGGTCTGCGAGAGGCAGTGGGGGAGCACAGAGCAGGAGGGCTCCCACCGACACCAAGAGGCGGGGAGGGAAGGGGAAGCTCACCTTCAGCGTGGCCAACCCCATCCACAGGTAGCCAGTGTCAGTGAAGAGCGCCAGGCAGCGGTAGTTGAAGGACACGGCCATCTGCAGGTAGGCCCCCGCGGAGGGGCTCATGCCAGGGGGTGTCTGGGATGAGGAAAAGGACGGGGATGGTCAGGGACGCAGCACGAAGGGGCTGAGAGCTGCACAGAGCGTCCCCTGCCGTGCTGCGTCTGCCTCATCTCCATGGCTTTGTCCTCAACCAGGCTGTGGGGAAAGGAGCCGCCAGGAAGCCCTGCGAGCTGCAGGTCGCCCCGCTCCCCACTGATGCTGCCGTGGCTTCACTCACCACCACAGAGCAGGAGGTGTTGTCCAGCAGGTACAGGTCCTGGCCGACCGCCAGCAGGACGACGGTCACTCTATCCTGGGTCAGCACAGCCCAGCAGGAGGGTGGCTTCTGCAGACCTGCAGGGACCGACGTCAGGGACCCCTGTGCCAGGCAGAGCGAGGAGCAGCGGGGGAGGAGACGCACCCGGCACCTCGGGCATCCTGCGCAGCTTCAGGTCGTCGATGTTGGTGGTCAGCGAGAAGCGGTGCGCTCCAGTGAGGATGGCCACGCCGGTGCCGTACTCCGTGTGGAAGACCTTCGCCTCCAGCACGTGGTTCTGCAGCACCTCCTGTGCCGCGGGGAAGAAGGGCCCAGGTTGGGGCATCAGGGCACGGCACCACGCTGCTGGGAGAGGCACCGGGGCTCTGGGGGCAAAACTGTCCCCAGGGAGGACGGCCCAGCCCTGCGCCGTGCAGCCAGCAGCATCCCAGCAGATAAAGGTCGTGCGCCTGTGCTCGTGGGACACGTGCCAGCTCACACCTTGCTCTGCAGCGAGGCTGAGGGAACTCTCAGCCCTACTGGGTTGGCATCATTCAGGGAGGCCTTGCAGCACTTCTCCAACACACAGATCCAACTTTGTGGACCTCACGGTGACGAGCTCCCAGCCCTTCTTTCCCCGCCCCACTCACGTTGCCCATGCTGAAGTGACGCTTGAACTCGCAGAAGAGGTTGTAGATGAGAACAGTGCCATCCTCCTGGATGCACAGCAGGTCCTCACTGGCTGTCCAGCCCAGCTGCACCAGCTGGCCACTCTTCCACTGCAAGCAGGAAACTGATGAGTGTGCTGCTCACCTCCCAGCTGCCAAGCTGCCCCTCCGGGAGATGCAAACGATGGCTGCAGTTCAGCATTTGCAGTTCTGGTGGCCCTGACTGCAGCCCCCTGCAGGCACAACAGCTTACCCCTCCTGTATCTTCCCCAGCTCTACACAGTGGGTAAGGGAGGACACTCCCACAGCTCCAGCCCTGCTTTCCCCATCCCCACCCCGTGCTCTTCTTCCCAGTCTGGGTGCCTTCCCTCTCCCTGCAGACTCCCAGCACCCTTGCAACGCAGCACTGCTTTTGAGCAGCTGCCGAACCAAAGCTTTCAGGGGCTGCAAGAACTGCACAGTGGTCACTCCTGAAAGCTCGAGGTGCTGAGGACGCATGGCAGCACTGTGCTTCCCTGCAGGCAGCCCAGAGGAGCTGCCCCAGGGCACACAGGCAAGCGGCACAGGCTGAGGCGGCAGCCGGTCTCACAGCCCAGCCACGAACCTGCAGCACCAGGCGGAAACTCTGGGCACACAGAGCTCCACAGCCACCCTCCCGCCCAGGGCTCAGTGCTGCCAGGGGCGCAGCTCAGCGTCCTCCAAGTGCCGCGGCCAAGGCAGGGCCATCTCGAGGAACATCACGCACCTCTAGGAAGGGCACAGGGCACAGCCTTGGGGACAGGGTGGCAGCAGACCCAGCGCAGCTGGATTCCGCCAGCCCCGCTCAGGCACTCACCGGGACGCTGGCCAGGAGCAGCCCCGAGGCCGAGTAGATCTCCAGCAGCGGGCGGGCGCTGGGGGATTTCTCCTTCCTGGCGTTGTTCTTCAGCAGAGCTGCGGTTGGGACGGGGCCCCTGAGCCGGCTGCGGCCCTCCGGCCATTGTTAGGCGCACCGTCCCGCCCGGCCCCGCGGGGTCCCGGCCCTACCTATGGGCCCGCCGTACGGGGCAGCTGCCACCAAGCAGTCCCGCAGCTCCTCCTTCAGGCCCCACTCCATGGTGTACAGCTCGAACTTGCTGCGGGCAGATGAGCGGACAGACGAACAGACACACGGACAGTGCAGAGCAATAAGGGGGGTGCTAGGGCCCGGAGCCCGGAGCCCTGAACAAATCCCAGCCCCGCACCGGGCCCCGGGACCCCCCACGCCCAGGCCCCAGACCTGCCTCACAAGGCCCAGATTCCCCCCACGAGGCCCAGCCCCCCCTCACCGGTAGAAGGCCTCTTCGCCCAGCGGGTTCCAGTTGGCCGTGTAGCAGTCCATGGTGCCGGCCGGGGCCGAGCCCTCCCGGCGGCTCCGCTCAGCTCGGCTGGGTTCAGTTCAGCTGCGCTTCCGCCCTCGCCGTGACGAACGACGCTACGGCGGCCGCCATCTTGAGTGAGGGCAGGGCCAGAGGGAAAAGGAAACGCCGCCATTTTGAGTGAGGGCAGGACCAGAGGGAAGGGGGAACGCCGCCATCTTGAGTGAGGGCAGGACCAGAGGGAAGGGGAAACGCCGCCATCTTGAGTAAGGCCGCCGCCGCCGCCATCCCAGCGCAGGCTCCGTCCCCTCCTGTACCCAGCCCGTGTCCTGCAGTCGGTCTCACCCAACCACCAGCTCACACCCCCCGTCCCCACTCACTCCCCTGTGCACGGAGCTCAGTGGGAATCTGTTCCTATGTTCTGGGACAGCAGTGTTCCTGCCACCCACAGGCCCTGCCCTGCAGCTCCACACTGACACGGCACAGCGCTGCTGGTGGGGGCACAGCGTGAGGCCCAGCAGACTCCAAAAGCACCGGCTGTGTGCAGCCATGGGGCAGTGATGCCATGCTGGGCAGGGCAGGCCCTGGGGATGGTCAGAGCAGCACAGGGCCGTGCTGGGCCGAGCTCACGGTGAGGGGCCACGTGGAGGCACGGTGCCGCACACAGGAACGGCCACATGGCATCCACGACACTCTCATCACACCCTTCCCACAGTCTCTCTTTATTTCTCAGTGCTACAGGAACAGGGAAGGCCCTATGGGCGGCCGGGCAGCTCGAGGCGGTAATGGAAGATCTGGAAGGAGACCAGGCTGGCAAGCAGCGAGGGGCTGGTGGCACCCACCTTCCTGAAGCCCTGCTTCTCGTACAGCCGCTGGGCCACCACCTGCACTATGGAGGTGTACAGCATCACAGCTCTGTAGCCCCGCGCCTGGGCGAAGCGCAGCACCTCCCCGCACAGCGCCTTGGAGATGCCGTGGCCGCGGTGATTCTTGCTGACCGACATCCGCTTCAGCTCCAGGGCCTCCCCGCGCTGAGCCGGGTCCTGCGGCGGGGCCACAGCCACCATTCCCACCACCGCCCCGTCGGCCTCCACCACCCAGAAGCAGGAGTCGGGCGCCCGCATGTAGCTGCTTTCGATGTCGCACAGATCAGTGATCAGCGCCTCCTGCACGTAGGACGTGCTGAAGGAGCGCATCATGGGCCAGGTGGCCGCCAGCACCAGCGCCACGGCTGCCAGTGCCAGCAGCCAGCTGCCAGCTGCGGCACGCACGGCCGTGAACAGGGCCAGCAGCCCCAGCTGCACCCGCGTGGAGCGCAGCATGTGCCTGTAGATGGCCGGAGCGTGCTCGATGATGCCATGGGCAAACAGGGAGCGCACGGCAGCGTAGTCCTCGTCGCGGTACAGCCGGATGCGGTACGGAGCCATGGGCACTTGGGCCTGCAGGTCAGAAGCAGAGAATAGTTGGGGTTGGAGGGAACCTTCACAGAGTTGCATTGTGGTTAGAGCTGGAAGGGACCTTCAGAGAAGCCAAAGGACGGTTCAACCCCCTCCCAAAGAACAGGGCCACCCGCAGCTCCATCAGGCGCTCAGAGCCACTCCAGCCTGACCTGAATGTCACCAGGGATGGGGCACCCAACACCCCTCTGGGCGATCTGTGCCTCACCCCAAGCACTTGGAGCAGCCAAGTGAGCTCAGGGCTGGAGCTGCAGCTGTGCCAGGGGGTCCCTGGGCAGGAAGGAGAAGCAGCAGGCAGGGGGCTGCAGGTCTCCCTTCCGGGGGGCTCTGGAGAAGCTCCCCCTGCCATCCCCTGGTCGGGACACAGGAGGAGGCAGCAGGGCCCGAGGTGCCCAAAGCCCCGAGGGCTGCAGTGTGGGACGAGGGGGGAAGCAGCGCTGCCCAGACAGGAACCGGCGGTGACGGCGGGGGCAAAGGGGCACGGGGAGGGAAGCGGGCACCGAAGGATTGCAACGGGGGCAAAGGGGCACGGGAGAGGCAGCACGCGCTGCAAGCAACGAGGAACTGCCGGGCTTTGTGCCCGCGCTCGCGGGGGGGCCGAGCCGCTTCAGCGCCCGGCGTTCAGAGCCCGTGCCGAGGTC
>NW_024884808.1:0-7466 GCF_019232065.1 Centrocercus urophasianus | reverse complement strand
GGAGACCCCGCAGACGGACCCGGGCTTCCCTCAGCTCCGCCGCCCCCCGGTGCGCCCTGCACGGCGTGTGCGTGGCTCCGCGCAGCCCGAGCGCCGTCCCGCACCGCCCTCCCGCTCTCCTTTCCCTTCCCCCCTCCAGCAGCAGCTCCGACGCCGGATCCCGAACCCCTCCGCTTCCCTTACCGGTGCGCAGGGCCGGGCAGCGGCGAGCGATGCTCGGCGGCGGGGGGAGTTCAGCCCACGGGGAGCTGCGAGCCCCCCACCCCACGTCTGTCCCCCGGAGGCTTTGCCCACCGCTGCGGGAGTGCTGCGCTGCGGGGCCACCGTGCGTAACAGGGCTCAGCACCTTTAAACCGACGAGCAAAGGCCGTCACCGCCCAGTGGAGCTGGGGGTGGGAGTCGTAGGGGGGGAAGGGGGTAGGCACACACTGTGATCCGGCGGGCAGCGCTCCGATGCTCTTTAATTACTGCAGCGTTAAGGGGGGCAGGCGCGAATCTGCACGTCGAGGGGACACGGCCGGGGGTCCCTGTGTGGGTCCCCGCTCAGCTGGGGGGCGTGGTGGTGTCGTGGTTCCCCAGGGAGGCTGAGGCCCCCCCGGGGCTGAGGAGCAGCGAGGAGCTGGGGGTGGGGAGGGGGGCACGTCCCCAGCCTGGCACCACGAGGCTCCCCGCGCCCCCACGGGGCATTGCCAGCCAGCTTGACTCAGCCGTGCACAATGAGGATTGCGGGGCACCATCCACACGGCTTGAGGATCCCATGGGCAGTTCGTATGGCTCAGCCAAACGGGACGGGGATCCCCGCCGGGCTCCGTCCACACGGCTCATCCTCACGGCACAGGGATCCCCGCGTCCCCAGGGGCGTCACCAGCACGGCTCAGCCTCGCGGCATGAAGGCCCCCGCGGGGCAGCGTCAGCCGCACGGCACGGCCGTCCCCGCATCCCCGCGAAGCACCACCGGCGCTTTTTGGGCACGGAGCTCCCTCCTCGCCACGGCGCCGCAGCGGCAGCCGCTCAGGGCAGCTCGTAGCGGTAGGTGGTGACGGTGCAGTTGGCCAGGCGGCCGTAGGCGGTGGGCAGGACGTAGCGGCTCTGCCGGCGGAACCCCAGGCGTTCGTAGAGGGCTCTCGCCTCGTGCTGCAGCATGATGGTGTTGAGCACCACGGCCCTGCAGCCGCGCTGCTGCCGCGCGAAGCCCAACGCCGCGCGTCCCAGCGCCGTCGCGACGCCCCGGCCGCGGTGATCCTTGCGCACCGCCATCCGCTTCAGCGCCAGCAGCCCGGCCTCCCCCGCCGGCCGGACGCCCACCGTGCCCACCACGCGGCCGTCCGCCTCCGCCACCCAGAAGCGGGCGCCGGGTTCGTCCATGTAGGCGCCGCGGATGTCGCTCAGGTCGGCCGCCAGGCAGCGCTCGATGTAGGCGCGCCACGCGCGGCCCAACGCCTGGCGGCCCAGCGCCAGCAGCAGCGTCAGCGCCAGCACGGGCAGCAGCAGGGAGCGGGCGCTGGCCAGCAGCAGGCAGAAGACGCAGCCCAGCACCAGCAGCACCCAGGGCTGCCGCAGGACGTGCAGGCACAGCGCCGGCGCGTATTCGCTCATGGCGGTGGCGAAAACCTCCCGCGCCGCCTCGTAGTCCTCGTCGCGGTACGGCCGGATCCGGAACCCCGCCATGCTGCGCTGCCCTGCGACGGGAGACGTCAGACCCCCCCCCCCACCGTCCCCCCATCCCGTGGTGTGCGGCAGGGCGGATGCTGAGTGACCGTGGGGCGAGGGCACGGCTGTACTGTGGGCAGGGAGGAGTGCCAGCACTGCCCAGCCCAAGGAGCCCCCGTGTCCCATGGAGACCCTCGTGCCCCACAGAGCCCCCATGACCCATACAGCCCCCGTGCCCCATAGAGCCCCTTATGCTCCCTACACACCCAGAAAGCCCCCACGACCTACGGAGCCTCTCACCTTATGGAACCCCCCACGCTACGCAGCCCACTACGGAGCCTCTCCACTCCCCCTCTGGAGTCCCCATGCCCTATTAAACCCTCACACCCCATGGAGCCCCCTGTGCCCCACGGAGCCCCACAACCCCCCAGAGCCCCCCCCCGGCCCCCATGGAGCCCCCCGGGCCCCCCCCACCCCCCCCCCCCCCCCCCCCGCCCCCCCCCGGCGGGACCCCACGCCCCCGCGTGCCCCCGATCCCCCCCCGCTCACCGCCTCGCCGCGCCCTCCGCCCTCCACCATCGCCAGCCCGGCGCTGCGGCGCCCGCTGCCCATTGGCCGCCGCTCTGCCGGCGGTCACGCCCCTCCTCCGCCAACAGCCAACGGGCGCCGAGCGGGGGAGCGAGGGAGGCGGGCACGCGGGTCACGTGAGCGGGGAATGAATGGGAGGGCAGGGGGAGGGGCGGGGCCCGCGCGGTCAGAGCCGCCGTTGGCCGTCAGGGAGAGGGCGGGGCCAACGGGAGGCGTGTCGCGCGGAGGGGCGGGGCCCGAGGGAGCGCGGGGCCGCGGGTTCGATGCCCGCTGCGGGCGGCTCAGGGCGCGCGGCGCTGGGCGCGCAGGCGGCGCAGGCGGTGGCGGTGCAGCCGCAGCTGGAGGTCCGGCGGGCCCCGGCCCCGCAAACGCCGCCGCGCCAGGCGGAAGCTGCAGGGCGTGGGAACGTTCTCGAAGGAGACGCGGCACGGCCGTGTAGCCGCCTCGTAGCCCTCGGCCCGCGCCGTCACCTCGTACTCGCCGGGGTTCAGCAGCCGCCAGTAATCCCCATCCACAGCTGTGGGGGGAGGGCAGGGCCCCGCTGGTGACGTCCTATCTCCATCTCCATCCCATTTATCCCATCCCATTTACCCCATCCGCTCCATCCCTACTCCTTTGATTCCATCTATCCCATTTATCGCATCCCGCCTCATCCCATCCCCATCCCCCATCCCTGTCCCTGCCCCCCTCCCCATCTCCGTCCCGCTGTACCTGTCCGCACATCGTGGTTGATGCCATCCACAGAGATGATGGCGTTGGCGATGCCCTCACCCGTCTCTTCATCCCGAACCACCCCCTTAATGCCACGGTGCACCTGGGAACCAGAGGGCCGGGGGTCGGGGGGGCATCTCACACTGCACAGCACCCGTGTGGGGCACCCTCAGCTGCACCAGGGCTGTTTGGACCCCATGCAAGCCCTGGAGCATGGCCTGGCACCACGGCACGGCCCCATGGCACACCGGCACACACCAACCCTCTGAGCACACACACCTCCAGCACACGCCTGCCGCAGCCCCAAGCAGAGAGCAGGGAAGGTGCTGCAAAGCCCACAGGATACCGGGGACCCCCGGCCACCCCCTGCAGCCCCCACCTGCTCCATGTAGAGCAGCAGCGACTCGCGGTTGTTCTCCCACTCGGTCGGCAGCTCGGAGACATGGGGGAATTTGTCGCACGAGAGCTCCACCGTGATCTCAAAGCAGTTGGTGTGCAGGTAGCTGAAGTCATTCATACCTAAGGGAGGGTGGCGGTGCATCAGGGGGGGCGGGGGGCTGCGGGACCCCCCCGGCCTCACACTCACTGCCGGGCACCGTGTGCCAGTTGGCCCCGTTGATGATGTTGCCGGAGCGCATGAAGTCGTCGTAGTGGCAGAGGCGGCGCTCATCGCTGGCCATGGCCAGGTTGGAGGTGGCGTAGACGGTGGCCAACCAGCGGAACACGCCGTCGTCCGCCGTGGGGGTCAATTCCTGAGCCTTCCAGTAGGTGCGGGTCATGTCAAAGGGGTAGGTGACCACCAGCTCCCCGCCGTGCAGGTTGGCGCTCAGCACGAAGGGGTAGCGCTGCATCCAGTCGATCACCGCCCGCGTCTCTGGGGCCACCTGTAGTGACACCGCATCGTTGGGGCACAGCTGGGACCCCCAACCCAGCCCTGTGCCCCGGGGGTCACCTATGGTGACAGTGTGTCATTGAGTCACAGCTGAGACCTCCCACTTCAGCCCTGTGCCCCAGGAGCCACTTGCAGTAATGCTGCATCATTAGGGCACAGCTGGGACCCCCAATCCAACCCTGTCCTCCAGGGGCCACCTGTGCTAACGCTGCATCATTGGGGCACGGCTGGGACCCCCAGCCCAGCCCTGTGCCCCGGGGGTCACCTATGGTGACACTGTGTCATCGAGTCACAGCTGAGACCCCCCACTTCAGCCCTGTGCCCCCAGGGGTCACCTGTGTGACGCCGCATCATTGGGGCACAGCTGGGACCCCCAATCCAACCCTGTGCTCCAGGGGCCACCTGTGCTAACGCTGCATTGTGGGGGCACAGCTGGGACCCCCAACTCACCCCTGTGCCCCAGAGGACTCCAGTGGTGACACCGCATCGTGGGGACACCCCCAGGACCCTCACAGCATCCCCGCACCCCGCAGTGCCGTGCCCTCACCGTGGCGTTGGCGAAGGTGTAGTACTCAGGGATGGGGATGTAGTGGTTGGGGAACTGGTGGGGCACCAGGTCGTTGTCCTCAGCGTCCCACAGCGCCGTGTTGAGGTCGGCGAAGTTGTGGTTGAGGTCGATGCCCTCATAGGTCCAGCGGCCCATGGCCCAACCCGACAGCTCCGAGCCCTATGGGGCGCGCGGGGTCAGCGGCGGGCAGCGGGATGAGCGCCTGGGGGTTGGGTTTGGGGCCCCTACCAGGCGGTAGGCGGTCTCGTAGCCGTCGGGGTTCATGGAGGGCAGGAGGTGGATGCGAGTGCCGGTGACCAGCTGCACCACGCGGGGATTGCCGCGCCGGAACTCGCGGCACAGGTACTCCATCAGGTTGAGCAGCAGCTCCCGGCCCAGCACCTCATTGCCGTGCATCCCAGCCACGTAGCGGAACTCGGGCTCGCCTGTGGGTACGGCCCCTATCGGCTCTGGGTCCCGACCCCCCCCCCCCCACCGGCCCCACATCCCACCCCACTGACGTACCCACTTCGTGCCGCCCCGGGTTGTCGGAGATCTCCATGACGTACATCTTGAGGCCCAGGTAGCTCTTCCCGATGCTGTAGATGCGGGTGATGTTGGGGCACTCCTCGTTCACCCTCTTCATCAGCTGCGGGGAAAACGCTCGCGCTGGGCTCTGGGGGCAGCCAGGCCTGCAGGGACCGCGCCGGGGGGGGGGGATCCCAACTCACCTTCCTCATCTCCTTGTAGTTGTGGTGCCGGAAATCCAGCTTGTCGGTGGGCGCGGGTTCGTTGGGCCACTGGTAGATGTTGTTGGGGTCTGCGGGGCGAGGACACGGGCAGGGTGAGGGACGCCTGGAGCAGCCCCCCGCCCCGTGCGCCCATCCCGCTCCCACCTGGCATGGCACAGCCCAGCACTTCGGCCCGCAGGCACACGGTGCCGTTCTCGAACCAGCTCTGGGGGTTGATGCGGATGTACCGTGCCACCGCCGGGCACGGCAGCGCGTTCAGCACCGGCGTCTCAGGGTCCTTGTTGGCTGGGAACACCTGGGGGGGGATCCCAACCCCCGTGTGAGCGCGGCACTGGGATGTGCTGGGATGTGGGGATGAGGCAGAGCCGCCAATGGGGACCAAAGGGTTACGGGCTCTGCGCTGCGTGGCCCCGTCCTCCCCTGGCCCCGTTCCAGCCCCTAATGAGGAGCGGACACGTGGCAGTGAGCTGAGCCCGGCAAGGAGGGACCCGAGTGGGGCAGAACCGTGGGGCTGGGGTATCACACTGCTGCGTGCCCCCCTGCAGCACAGGGACCCCCAAGGGATGAGCACGGGGACCCCAAACCGCTCCTGGCAATGGGGCCTCACCCCGACTCCTGGCACAGCCGTGACCCAGGGACCCCGACCCCGCTGTCAGCCTCTGTTTCTCCCACCGTGGTTGTGCAGGGACCCACCTGCAGCCACCCACCCGCACGGCTCCCACGCGCCTCCCTGGGCCCCACGCTGCCCTGTTCACCTCTGGGCGCAGCACACCGTGCCACGAGGCCCCGCTCAGCTCCGCGTGTCCCCCCGCGCCCCCGGCCCCCCCCAGCGGGCAGCAGCACAAGCAGCCTTTGTGCGGAGGGGAAGTGCTGCAGGATGCTCTGCGGGACGGGAGGCCAAAGGCAACAGCAGAGCCCGGTGCAGCCGTTAACCCGCCGAGCCCCGCCGTGCGGGACGGGGTAAAGATGGGGCTCCTACCGCCTCCTCGGTGCCGTTGCGACACGGCTGCCACGTGTGCGTGTCGTTGCTGAACTGCACCTTGTAGGAGGTCACCCAGTCGTACCTGCGGGGGGGGCACGGTGTCGCCAGCGCCCAGACCCCCCCCTTCCAAGACCCCCCACCCCGTGCCTTACGTCCAGATGGAGTTGAGCCCCTGCGTGATGACCCCCGTGAAGTTGGTGAGGCGTCGCGCGTCCACCTCCAGCCACTGCCCTGTGTCCTCCTGCCCCGCACACCAACCTCCATCAAAGAAATCCCCGTCGTAGAGCCCCGACTGCGGGTGGAGGGCGCAGGTGGAATAGGGGTCCGGACTGGGGCAGCTCCACAGCGACCGGTTGGGCTGGGAGACCCTCGTGGGGTCACGGTGGAGCTCCCTGCTCCGTGCGGAGCACAGCGAACCCGGCAGGGAGGGGTGCAGCACAAACCTGACGCACATGTGCCATGCACACACCATGCACACCTCAAACACGCCTCAAACACGCCTCAAACACACACCATGCACACACGCCACGCACACCTCAAACATACCTCAAACACACGCCATGCATACACCATGCACACATGCCATGCACACACGCCATGCACACACCATGCACACGCCATGCACACGCCATGCACACACGCCATGCACACGCCATGCACACACGCCCTACCTGGATGTTGAGCCGCCCTCGGTGGGCTCCCAGCCCGTAGCGTTTGTCGCTGGAGGAGCGCAGCTGGGAGTCCTGAACCCGCAGGGACTCCAGCCCCAGGGGGGGGCAGGCTGGGGGGCAGAGGGGCACGGCACGCTCAGTGACCCCACGGTGATCCCCACTGCGCAAACCCCATTTCCCACTGTCTATTCATCCCTTCCATGCAGGGTGGCGGTGGAGCAGCAGCACTGCACCCCTTCGCCATGCAGACCCACGCATCCCACACAGGGGGGGGGGTCAGGATGGCATCACTTCAGTGGTGCCCTTGGGGGTCCCCACTCCCCCCAGGACTCCTGCAGCCTCACGCACCCCCTCCCCTGTGCTTCCTGGCTGCAGGGGCTGCGTCTGCACTCAGCACGTGTGCACGGCACAGGGGGGTGCGCATGGTGCAGGGCTGTGCACACACACAGGTGCACACACACACACACATGTGCATGCACACACACACACACACACACATGTGCATGCACACACACACACGTGCACCCATGCAGCCCCCCGCCCCTCCATGCCGTGTACATACGCTGCTCCTGGGGGGCAGGAGGGCTCTTGGCTGGAGCTTTGGGTCTCTTCTTCAGCACTTTCTTCCGCACCACTTTGACCCTCACCAGCTTCTTCTTTCTGGGCACGGGGG
>NW_024884807.1:7500-43284 GCF_019232065.1 Centrocercus urophasianus | reverse complement strand
CCCTCCTCCCCTCCCCCCTCTCCCCCCTCTCCCCCCTCTCCCCCCCTTCCTCCCAGTTCATTAAAACTGATCTGCCAATTAGAATGGAAGATCAACTACAGTTCCTTCCAGAGCTTACAGGGAGTATAAACACAATTTGTGTTGTAACACTCTGTATTCAAATTCTCCAGCCTACCCAGAGGCATCAATTCTGTAACCCTTATGTAAGTCTGGCTGTAGGGTAGCATTTAAATATCAGTTCCTTATGACTAGAGATGTCTCAATGACTCTAAAGATAGAGATGTGACAAGAAGCAGTTGGCTGAGTCAGCTAACTGTAATATCTGCTGACTCTTACAGCTGCAAACAGTCACCAAGCCACATCCATTCAACACTTCAATTTTGTTGGTATACTGATAAATTGATAACACATATGGTTATGCATCTAATTTGGAGATGAAGTGTATTCATTTTCATTCTAGCTCAAACTCAACACAGTAGAGCAGTGTTGTGCTTAGGCAAAACATACCAGTTACACCCAGGAACAAATACTTCAGTACTCTTCTCAATTTGTTGTGTGATTTTCCTACTGGCAGCTGCATCACCACTAACAACCTCATTTAAATTACAAATTTTCAAATAAAACCAAGTTTAACTGAGGGTTAAACTAGGCACACAGTACGTACCTGGAGCACTTATATACAGTTTAAAAGGGTGCTACCAGGGAGGAAATATCTCTTCCCAGATTCTGATTAGAATTTACTGTACCTTTAATTATAGAATCATAGAATCACTCAGGTGTCAGAATGTTTTGGAAGGGTCCATCTATTTTTCCATAGCACTGCAGACATCTTGGATTCTTTAAGATGACCCAGAATTCACTGCTGTCTTGGATTAGAATTTCTTCCTGGTCTTTGTTCAGCATTTCATTGTGGCTGTTCACAGCTCTGAACAAGAAAGTGAAAACAAAGGAAAGGATTTCTAGAACGGCTTGAAAATCAATATAATACACCTGTTTCTTATATCCAAATACACTGCTTGTGAAACCAACAAGGCCATGTGGAGGTGGGCTATGAATCAAATTAAAGCAAGAATCCAGTTTCTTGAGGGTTGAGGAATATTCTTGGATTTCATCAGACCTACACTGCTATACTTGAAGACCTCTGCAGGTCCTCAGAGCTTTGCATGGATGGAGAAGATTCTGCAGAAAGGCAGATGTTCTTACTTCACAATGTCTGAGTAGCAATATAATCACTGCAACTAGTTAGCTCTAACAGTGGTGGAAGTTTGGCCATTTCATGAAAAATATGATGTAATTCCATTTATTTCCCTAAGAAGCTGCTTTCTCCCTGCAGTTCAAGGCACTTCTTAATCCAAAGAAAATGTATTTCCATTGTCTTTGCTGCTTTGCAACTTTCCACCCTTTTCTGACTGACTTAACAATTTTAGGCAGTGTCATTCAATGCAATAATAAACAGTTCTATCAACATTATTTCAAACCCAGTTGCAGAGCACATGCAGATAGGATTTATCATTATGCTAGAAGGCCCATGTTACACATTAACTATGGAACTATGATGCTCAGTAGACAAGAGTTAAACTTGAATCTTTTCAGCCTGCACAAACCACAGAGTCACGTTTCGTTTTGTGTATGATAGCTTCTCCAAATTTATAGTGAAGAAGAGCATCAGAAAGCAGCTTTTTGCACACTAAGCATCTGTGCAATTAATAATTATTTCTACCTTTATTAGGGATGCTTATGGGAAAGATTTGTAAGCAAAGACACAACTCTAGTCCCAAATAAATGAGAGAAATCCTAAGCAGGTTTCAAATAAAATGAAAGAATCCTCACCCTCCACCACCTCAAAAAAGAGCCTACATATCTGCATGTTAAAGTTTGCCAAAGAACACAATAACCTTCCATTTCTCAGCTGATCAAATGCTGACCAGCATTCACCAAAGATCAGGTGGTTTGGTATCACATATGTATGGAGGGATGATTTCCATACTTAGAGGCTTAGCAGAGAGAAGACCAGCATCTTACCTTGCAAAATGCTGCAGTCTAAGGTGATCAAAATATTTTCCCAGTGGGATATTTTTCCATTTGAGGAAAACCACTTCATCAACAGCCTTTTCCTTACTGAAGGAAAATGACGTAAGATAATTTAAAAAGATCAGCCTAAAGTGCTTCACTGACAGTTTTCTTTTCCATTTGAGAAAGTAAAATGGTTGCAAGAAATCCTTACCTTTTTGGACTCTGTATCTGTTAACCTGACCACGTAGGCACAGATATGTGACTCCTCTCCTATTCAGTAACCAACTAGGAACATATCGAGACTGAAGTTTCCCATCCGGATAAAAACCTCACGAACCTCCTGCTGGAAGTTTCCACTGCCTCATTGCTGAAGAAATTGTTAGACACTGCAGTAGGCCCTTTTTTGGCCGTTTTTAAAATGTGACACAATCTCCTTGTAGTCCCTAAATTACAAATACATTCTTTATTTTTCTATTTAATTGTGTATTAAGGCTGAGATTTACACAGACACTTGTTTAGCATGGAATAGTTTACACATGTAGACTACCTTAAGTATATATTTTTTAGTTCTTTCCTTCTTAAAAATATAATCAAATAATAATAATAGAGTCTTTTCTTTCATCGTGTTGGAAAGTTTATGTATTCTTATCCCCTCCTCCACAAGTCCTTCAGGGATTATTTAATTATGGTCTTGTAGAAAGCTCTGCTGTATGGGATTTGGGTTTATGGGAAGTTCAGTTTTGCCTTTTCTTTTCTTTTATTTCTGCTGAGGGTCTCTTATGCAACATTTGACTGTTTTATTTTTATGATTTAAAGCAATAAATTGTGTTTTAGAGAAAGAAAGGAGACAAGGTCTTTTTTGAATTTGCCTTTGTATTTCCTAGAGTACCGAATGCAAGCAATAATTTCTAGCAGTAATTTATATATATATTTTTGAGGGGGTGGAGGAAGGAAATTACTACCTACTTTTTATATACATATATATTTTTTAACAAAGCAATAGGGATTTATATGGACACAATTGTTTAGAAAGTCCCAGAAGAATAATTCTGAGATGATGTGAAGTCATACACACATGCAAGTCTTTCAAAAAGTCCACATGGCCTACAGTCTTCAGATTCTAAACAGCTTCTGACTGTTATACACATAAAAAAAAAATGTTTAGAAAAATGACATATTTTTATTACTTTTATCTGACAATCTAATTGAGTCCCAGACCATGCATATATCAAAAAGCCGTTATCAGCGGTAGCTTGATGTAAAGGGAGGGGCATCCATCCCTTCCCGTCTCCTTCGCTTAGCCCCAGGGCTTGGCTTCTTCATGTGAAAGGTGTCTAAAGACAGAGAGAAATCTTTACCGCACTGAATATAGTGAGAAAACAAATCTCTTCCCACCCACCACCACAACAAAAATATTCTCTGCTATTCAGCGAAACAATTCAGAATTATGAGTTGCCTTTGACAAACACAGCCCATATGGGTTTTGTCACATAAATCACACACTGCATGACCCTAAGACATTTTTCTATTATTTAATATTTAACAAAGGATTTGCACAATGGTGACACCATGCCAATCCTAAACCCATTTAAATCTTCAACCAACGAGTTTTTAATCATGGGTTGAGTAGGTGAAATAGCCTCTGCTGAGAAACACTTATTTTTCACCAAATAGATGCAATTTAAATGCTTCTGTTCTCCATAAGAATTGTTGACCATCTAATTACGGCAGTAGCTGGTAATTTACATATTGAGCACCACCAAATTATTACAAGCCAAATAGATGGCATTTTTTCTACTTCTAGAACTAAAGCATAATTTATATTAACGGTGGAATGGGTGCAGTTAAAATAAGGGCCAACCTGAGCCTCTGAGCAGAAACTGAACAGAGCTAAAAGCAAACCTTCCCACGTGCAGACTAGTTGCTCTCATAGCAGAGAAGTTCATTGTTGGGTCACATAATGCCCTTCATCAACTGGGTTAGTTAAGGTCAGTTAGTCTGTGGCCACCAACTGATAAAAGTCTCCTGATATATCAGAAAGGAATATTTCTAGCACCATGTCACATACACCCAAACAATTTGAATAAATCCCGAACTCTCTGTGCTCTCCAAAAGCAGCTAAGGTCAAAAGTTTTCTTCTTGCCACAGGATACTCTGCTGCTGTATGTACATCAATTAGATGGCACTTATGACAAGCTATAGAGGTGACTTGTAAACTCTTTTCACTTGATGTATATTAAATAGCATATAGCACACAGACAGCTGATAGATTCTGAGGCCAATTCTGAAGTTTAGAGTCAGATTATTTTAAAACTAGAAACACATTTGCATTGTGCACTGTTTTTTTGTATTTTTGTTTGTTTGTTTGATTTATTCATTACCAATTCTGTAACACCAAAGAAAAGATCATTGCTGCATTTTGAAAACAAATTTTACATACAGATAATGTGAAGAAATAATTCAAGGTAAACAAAACTAATGGCTTTTATAAGTAATAATATTTAATTTTCAATGTTCTATTTCTTAAATAACAGCTGAAATGCATTTAAAAGAGTTAAATGCATTTAAAATACAATTTAAATTTCAAATAGCATCAAAGAGAAAATTTAACTAAAAAATAATTTCTCATTAGAAAAGTTTTCTTTATCAAAATTCTGACAATTTATCATTTTTCTTTCTAGAATGTATCTTCTAATGAAAAAAATAAGAAAATTGATATGAAATTGAACAATATGCATAAATCAAACTTTTTTTCTTTATTGAGACATCTTTCATGTAGTATTATTTTCAAAATTACAACTGTTTTATAAGGCCAACATCTTACCTGATCTTCCTAACCAAAAGGCACAGTACCCCATAGATAAGGTTACTTTTGGAGAAGCTATAAAGCACCTGGATTTAGCAGATCGAAAAATCTTTTTAATCAAATGACAAATGGAAGGGTTTATTTCTGTGTTTATTTGTGTTTTATTTGTTCATTTGTTTTTAATTGGCACCACTATAATGAGTAGCACTAGATGTTGAAACTGATCCTAGCTGGCTGACTGTATTCATACCAAGAAACACCTTAAACTTGAATTACCTTGGTATTTTCAGGGAGGTTTTGAGTTACCATAAAGGTGGAGTAATTAAGAAAAATCCTTAATAAACACTTTTCAAGAGTTTTTAAATAGCTGTTCAGTCCTGATGCAGCTGTTTTATGTTGATATTACATATTAAAACAATTAGTAAGCTGGATTAACTTGCTTCTCATAGATTCTTTGAACGTTGAGCTGTCTAAATTGGCATAAAACCACTTAAAAAGATTTCTCACCTGCCCATCGACAGGAAAGTTAGGAAGACATAAATGTTAGTGCTTAAAACTAAATCCTGAAAATTATGCTTAAAATTGAATTAGTCTTGAATGATATCCTCATGTTGCAGTTTTGGATTATTAAATTATCTGTATATATTATGTTTTTAATTTCTAGCAATGTTGCTACTTTTGGGTTATAAACTTATCATGTCGACCACACAGATCTTAATCAAATCCCTTTTAGTTTCACATAAGGTGAAATTTTGATATCAGTGAAATCAAAAGCAAATCTCCCTTGATTTTAACCAGATTAAGATTATTAACATCCCAGTTTAAGAATCGTGAAAAAGTAAACTCATATCTGCTAGATCTACCAGAAATGGTAATGTAATCTTTTTAGACTGGAAAACGGGTCTATTGCACCTTGTGCTATTGAGTTTTCTTCCAGTGCCAACATTTAAAATAAACTATATCAACTCTTTTTTTTTCTTTTCATAATACGTTTTTAATATGACTTTATAGTAATGTTTCAGAAAATACAATCTTGTGTCCTATTCTGACATTATTTGACAACTAGATTTTTCACTTCTGTGTATTTATGCCCATATATATTTCAGCTACGAGCACAACGTATGTAAAGATAGATATTATTTCTAATTGGCAGTAGAAAAATGCAAGCCACTGTCTGTGCCTTTCCTGATGATCAAAGTTCACATGGGGAGCACAAGTCCCTTGTGAATAAGGCTTCTCTAAAACTTCAGTCAATAAGTGTTTAATAGAGATATTGACGAAGTTTTATAGCACCTTGATTCATAAAGGACTAGCACTAGCAGTATTGAGCACTATTCATGATTTGCATTCTAAATCACCTTGCAAATTGATGGCACTTATCTGAGAGGAAAGTTAAAAAGTTAAGTGTTGAGCATTCATTGCTTGGGAAGGTAACTGATTAAGTGTCAAACCAGCTAGAACTATAAAAGGGATTTATGTTACTCAAAACATCTTGTCTAATTGATAAAAAATATTTATGCCAAGTGTAGGAATGGATGTGTTTATGCCTTGAATTTATTTTTCAATGATATGGTTCTTAGCATTCTGGCAGTATCTTGCTATGGTTTTGGGATCCTGCAAGTGATGCCTGCAGACACCAAGAAATATATGTGGATAGTAAGTGTGCTTTCATCTTCACTATGTGACACTCTTTGGACAATTCACGTAATGACTGTGGGACATATTCAGATCAGGCACCTTACTTAATCAGAAGCTTCACCAAGAATTCTTTTACCAAGAGAATACAGCTGAGATTGCTAAGTATTTAGGGCTGACAAATCACATTCCCCATCCTGTCAGTGGAGAAGTTTCTTGCCATTGTCAGGATGTCTTACTTAAAAGACCAGGCCTATCCTCAAAATACACATATATTCAGGAAGGAAGTAAGGCTTTCTGTAGGGATTGTGAATTGCAAAGTTTGTAGTCACAATGCTGGTGTGTTGAAATTTTCTAAAGAACAGGCAGAACAAATCCATCTGTCAAGTTTATGGAAAGTAAGTCTGCTTGGAAGTCCAGAGCATGACAACAGATGTATAACAATAGAAGAAAATCTGCAACTATTTGGGCTTAGATTTGGGAATACTTCTATGGAGCAGTTCTTCAGGTTTACCCTATAGATAAATAGTTCTTGTCTATAAGAACACTCTTCCCTCCACTGTGACTTTTTCTGTATGGATATTTCTGATCCACGTGGATTAATCTTAGTTTCTTCATTGCCTTCATATCCAGCATTAAAATTGTGAGAAACAAACCATTTATCTCAGACTTATGGAAAGAATCAAAAGAACAAAAATCACTTTGACTCTTCAGCTATTCAGATTTTACTCATGGAAAATCTTCCTCCATGGTGGATAATCCTATTGTGAAAAGATGATGGGAGATAGCTGGGCCAAAGAACGTAAGAAAGCCAGTGCATCCAGAATAAATCATTAGTACAAATACATTTGCAAATCTAGTTATTGATCATTGTGAGATAAGGATGTGAATGCTTGCACATGTGCACATGCATTAGCGAACTTCAGCCCACGTGCTGACAAGAGACTGCTCTGACAGCTGTTCATTCAGTTGGAGTGTGTTTTGTATGTGGTCATATAAGATATGAGGCTGCCAGTGTGATGGATGGTCTTTTTATTATTGTTCAGAAAAAAAAGAAGAATACACTATTTTTGGTATTTGACCTCTTTCATTTCTCAAACTTGTAAGAAAAGTATCAGAAATGCACAGAGGACACGGAACTGTGCTATTACACACCTGCAATTTTAAAACATATATTTTAATAATGCAAAATGAATATAATGTTTAGAAGGAGCAGCAAGACTTGGGTCCTAGGCAATATTCTGTGCAACCACCTAACTACACAACATTTTAGTTAGTACTGTCAAACAAACTAAATGGGAAAGCAGCTTTGTCTGTATTCTTCTCAAGCCTTTGTTCTCTTTTTAGGTCCTTGGGCTAATAGCTCAATCTGTGCGTTTCATCTTCTCTACCTCTACAGAGGTGTTAATAATCCTTACCTTTGTACAAATCCTTATCCTTTCTTCATCTCAGGTAGAGGAGCCAGAAGGACTTACGGCTCAAGTAGCTCAGAATATTGGGGTCACTTTCAATATTGGGGTCAAACTGGGGGTTCTGCCGTGGTTTTTACACTAAAGTAAATCTGATCTTTGATAAAATCTGAAGTATTAAACAGGGTTGGCAAGCTATAATCAATTGTGTTATGGACAGACTCACATCAACATGTTTACACTTACTCCTGTATTGTTTATATCAGTTCCTAAAGCTGACCTGCTTATAGTAGCAGATTTTGACAGCACAGTAGAGTCATAACATCAAAACGATTCTATTCTTTCTCTAGGCTTATTTTCTTCATCAGTAAAACAGTGCTTCTCTCCTCCTGTAATACCTTTTCTTCACAGTTTGAGGACAGACACTGTTACATGTTTGTATGCAACAAAATGTTTCAAAACTGGTTGGAGACTCTATGCATTAAGGCAATACAGAAATGAAAGAACAGCTTAGCACATTTGATTTGTAGTGTTGGATTTCTAGTTAATATTACTAGTTAATCCTTGATGCTACAAATCTTTGCTCTCTGAATTAGACTTTAGCTATTGTAACCAGTGAGATTTTTTGTATGGCCAGCGTCAATTTACATGAATCAAAGTTTGTAGTATTGGCTTTTTAGTTTTATTTGCTCTCTCAAATATTTACTTCAGTATAGCAATATTTAAGCATTTCATTTCAAGATCCTATATGGGTTGAATCAGCTGACAAGCATGTAAAGTGTTCATATATCCTGGACGCTACACTTCATCTAAACTGGTGTATCCTGGAGAGCTCTATAATTTCCATATCCAAAAATTTACTTGTTCTGATCCCATGTAGGAGCCAGATCAGGGGATTCCTAGCACTCTGTCCTCTCTCTCCCTGCTTCACCACTTCTCTTTCCTGGCAAAAAAAAGGGAACCACAAGATATAAATATAAGACAGCTCAGATCGTTTGGTTAGCAGGGGCAATTAGGAAAGATCCTTCATCTTGCCACTGTCCACAGTCACTTGAGAGTAACCATTCTGCTCTTCAGGTGCCTGGAAGTCCCAGCCTTGCTCTCTCTTGTGAACATAGTTGCTGTCGAATATATAGAGATATTATTCTCCTTCCCATGCTGCATGCATCAGCAAAGAGCATCACAAGCTGGTCCTCAGAAGCTGTGAAACAATGTGATCTACTTCATAAACTTCAAGGCACTCCAGCTTGCATTGCTCTTTGTTCTCTACAGAGTCTTTTGGAGCCTTGCTTATTTAGACAATATTTGTACAGTGTTTAGAAAATGTAGAGCATTTGAGGTCTTAGCCAGCTTCTCTCATACTAAATAGGATATTCCCATTTACACTGATAACATCTGAGCCAACCTCTTAAATGTAGCTAAATATTATTAGTCATTATTCAGAAAAATGTAACTTTTGCCACATAGAGAATCTTTATATTTATGGCTTCGAGAACAGAATTACCTGATTTCATCAGTTATTATCCACTAGCATATTCTTCACTTCCTACCTAGTGTTACTGGTTTATTATACTGACCTAATTTCCACTGTCACTGCAATTTAACTTCCGAATTTATATTTCACAGATATTTTCTATAATTTAAAAAATTACAGCTACAGTATGAGAGCAGTAACTGCCACACAGTAAACTTTGCATTCAGATGATCATCAGTGCTCCCAGTTTAAGGACTCAAGAGGAGACAACCTGAATAAAATCTGATTAAAGTGATAAAAATGGTCAGACAGAAAAATGAGGGAGAACAGGGCTTGTAATATTAATACCTTGGAAACAGCTTCTCCTGAAAACTCAAGTGTCAGAATTTCTTGTCCACAGATCTCTTGGAATAGAGTGCAGAAAAGGAACTTGCTAAATGTTCTCTTCTCCCCTACTGAAAAGTTATAGACAGAAAAGGACAGACACGTTTTCCTAATATTATCTTGATCATGCTGGCAATTACTCTGTAGGGCTAGTTAAGTAAGATGGAAGAAAAGCTTGTGTATCTGTATGCCTTTGTTAAAAAAAAAAAATAAATCTCCCTGTTAAATATTGGGCTGTATTTAGAATTCTACAGAGCATCAGGGAAGGGATTATTTTTCCCCAGTAAGTATGAAAGTTCGTGACAAGAAGGGAGAACAGATAGAGTTATGGATGGACTCAGTCATACATGCTTTACTACCTAGCCAGATCCAGAGATTACAGTTTACATAATTTCTTAAACTGAAAACAAATTGTTTCAAGTACACTATTCCTGCTTAGTATGTTATTTGTCATTCTATAACATATGCCAGTGTCAACAGTAGGAAATGTATCTCTGCTGAAATTGAAACTCAGATCCGAATCACCTTTCTATTGTTTCTTTAATTTAAAAACGAAACGTTGACTCATTAGAAAAATACTTCAAAATAAGGATTGTAGATGTAGTCTCACACTTCAGTGGCCTAATCAAACTGAGACATTGGTCTTAATCACCTGTGCTTCTGCCCACATTTTTCTTGAAGCTAAGTCAGTTGATGAAGAGCTATATTAACAACTATGGAATTGTTTCTTTTAAATGTGAAGGAGGATTATATATTCCTACCACCAAACTCAGTTTAAAGATCCTTGATTGTTTTTCTGTTCGGTTTTGGAAATTGGTTGACTTCAGGTGAGAAAGCAAGAACTTATGCAGCAACAGTTAATTGCATGAGTCACAGTCACTGTTGAGGCAGCTCAACAAATTGCTCCAGAGATCTTGAATGCTGAGTCACCTGATATCCAATGAGCTAAAAAAAGTCAGCACAAGGAAGATGAAGAAATGCTGCAAGGATATAGAAGCACAGCCCATTATCTCAGTATTAAGATGAAGAATGGATAACCAGACTGTTGCTTCATACAAAAGAATTCTTAGAAATTCATCAGTTTAGACCTTGGGAAGATTACCTGTATTTTCTGCTGGGAGTTTATAGTATCATTTTTACAATTTTAAACTCTATTTTAAAATATATATATATATTTATATATATATATTTAGGGCATTTTTTCTTGCATTAACAAATTATTATTAGATGAAATGAAGCTGGGGACTCAACTAACCCGTCTTCTTTTAAAATCTGAAAACTCTGAGTAGGTTTAGCTAAACAGCTAAAGATTTATCAACAGACCCCCAAACACCAAAGTGAAATGATAATCCACAATTTCTATTACATTTCATAGCTTTTCAACATTTGTTTTAGTGAATTGGTTCCATCTCAGCAACTTTCCTCTTCTGGGGATGTAAGACATTCTTAAATGCCGCACAATCTGGATTGTTGCTGCAAATTATACTCTGCAAGATTCTATATTTCTTCAAAATTTTTATCGGTGGATATCTCTTAGAATTATCACTGAATAAATAGACTTGCAACAACTGAACTATCCAAACATTGATAAGACTGATCTATTCATCTGCTCATCTACTTATGCACCCCACGTCCTCCTCACTCTATATTTTGATATGTATTTTCTATTACTTGTTCAATTTCTTGGTCTTTGCCCTGATCCAATAAAGTGTTTGACTGTATGTTTGTCTTAAAATTATTTGGGCACAAAACCAGGCTATGTGCTTTCTATGAAATTCTTGCTACAGTTGTGAGTAGTTGTTGTAGTGGTGGCCAGTTAAATTACATGTTTGTATTTACAGTAGGATGATCATATGACAGTCCTTGTAGAGAGGGAAAAGAAAAGTCTTCCTTCATCCTGCTTCTGAATTAGAATCAGTTGACTCTGCTTTCTTGGCTTTTTTAAGTTTTCACTGAAATTCAAGGAAGTGTGGAAGAGGATAACTTTCCTGTTTCTAAACAGAAATTACATAACTAGTGCTCTCTTGCAAAATGTGGAATAAAGAATTCCTTCTCAAAATAAAACAAAACAAAAAGTTCAAAAGAATATAAATGTACATTGTGAAAAATAGTTGTAAGAGGATACTTCAGCAAAATGTAAGCAATAAGGAGAAAAGACTTCTTAGTCCAAGAAATTTCACAAATGTTCAGAAATAAATTGCTATATTAACCACAGCTCAAAACTTAAATCTTACAAAATAAATTGTATCTAGAAATTTATACAGAATTCAGAATCTCTCTACAAGACTGTAGAGATTTTTTAAACTCTTTCCAAAGGTGATTTTTTTAAAAAGTGGCTAGAAAATTGTATACAAATCCTTAAAAATGTACAGAATATCTATTAACATTTTTTATTTAAATTCTGTTTGTGATATTGGTATCATTAATTTTCATGTCCTACTTCAAATTTTAAGAATATTTTAATAGCTTGGGTTAGACCAAGTTGATTTGTTTGTCTAAAAACTGGGTTTCTTCATTGGTGATCAAATGGCTGTGACTCAAATGGATGTTTCTTCTAGGATTAGTCCTACTTTCCTATCTATCAGAGGGAGTACATGTTAAGCAACATGGAGATAAACTCCTTCTGCAGGCTAGTGTCTAACTGGAAATAAGGCTTTTCCCACTGTAGAAACATGTCATTTTCTCACAGTAAGTTACCTGTTTTCCGTTCCTCTACCACATCCCTATACTGGGACTTCCCAGTCCTTAGTCATTTGAAACACAGCAACAAGCTGATTTAAGCTTTTAAAAGCCAGCTTGTCCTTAAGTAACGTGGATAAAAAGCTTAATGATTCATGTTTCAGAATAGGTGACATCAAGAAAATAAAATGGTAATTGAAAGGAGAAATAATTCTAGATTTGATGTGAGAATCTGGCTGATCTTTATTACCTACAGTACTCACCCTGCCAAAATGCTTTTACAGCAAAGTTATCTTATTGCAGCTTCTGAGGCAGGAGTCCAAGACATATTCCATTTTTTTTAACCCAAAGATGTTCTCAGACACCTTGGCTGAGACCATTTGGCCTTCCAGATTAGAAAGAAATGCTGTCCTCAAGACCTTCTGGGGCTTCATTTATGGGAAAGTTTTGGAGAACCTGTTATAGAAGCTGACCTTCAATGGTGTCATTGAAGACCAGCACATACCTTATGCAGAAAAGTACAATTATTTAGAATAAACAGCCTTTGCTGAGAAAATCAAACCAAATTAACTTTAAAAAGAAAAAGATGATTGAAATAAACCTGTAATTACCCACAATGTAATTAGCTAAATTTAAAAGTGACACTGCATGAGGGAGAAAATGGAAGGATATGAACCTCAGTATTGTGCCATTTATTCACTTGCCAAGTGTCCTGGTCATCTTGACAAAAGGTGGCAGACAGTGAAGAGGAATAGTCTTTCTTCAGCTGCAAGAACATCCAGCCTTGATTCCAGTCTAGAATAAAGTAACCAAGTAACTATGGCTTCTAGCTCTTCTATATCTAATCCATAAAAGACTGGTATTGAAGTTTCATATTTCCTAACATATTTGTTAATACAACACCTAGTTAGGAGGGAGAGTGATATCATCCTTTATTAAGCAGGAGAAAATTAAGTGCAGGCGGTCCTTGAGATTTACCTGAGGCATCCAATAGCTTTCATTTGGTTTCCTGGCTTAGATTCTTTCTGTGTTAACAACCCTTCTATTTCTTTCTTCCTAGTGGCAGAAGGAAATAAAATGACTCACAATGGAGTAAAGACCAGTAAAAAATGAAAAACATGGGTAAATTTTTCCTGAAACTGAAAAAAGAACTGGAAGTCGTACATCTGAAGCCAATGCTCTAATTACAGTTCAGTTGCAGGAGTGAGGAGCATAGAAGATCATTTGATAATGTACATTTTTTTATTGAACTCAGATAGTTAGGTGTGTGCTAAGTAAGGCTCAAAATAATTCTAGCATACCGTGTTGACTGGAGACATCAGCATAGTATATAGATTCCAGCTAGACTCAGAGATAAAAAAAATACTAAACCACTTATACTAAAATGATGGAACTTGTGTTTACACACAGAAGCAGAACTCTGAATATCAGGGGAATTTTAAAAGTGAAAGTATTGGCATCCACAGACTTCAAAATTTGTTACATTTCAGGCACCTAAATTTCACACACGGAGCACTTTTGCAAACAAAATCCTTTCGTAAAAGTGTTCTAAATGACCTGAACAATATGTCACAGGAAGCTCTTGTTGGAACATGAGATTGAATCAAGTAATTAATTGTTATGTTTACAAATGGGTTCTTTTTCCCCTGTACAAGAGGAAGCCTATACAAGATGGCTCAAGAGCCCTATGCAGTCATCAAGCTGTTTATTTATGAAGCACTGAAAGATATGCAATACAATGAAGCAAATTATGAACTGCAAATGCAAGTATTTGTCCAAACAGAGGATGCTGGCAAATAAGAAAAATACTGAGGACTTTGCAGCCCCCAGTCTTTTTCCAAGATAAAACAGGTTAAAAAAGCTGAAGTGTTTCTTGAAACTACATTTTTTGGTAACAAACTGTAAATATTTATCTCAGAGTATCTGAGCACAGTGAACTCTCACCGTGATCTTGAGATGTTTCCTGCATTACGCTGAAGGAATGAAAGAATTAGTAGAGGAACTTTAACACGTGTTCAGATTTGTGTAGCAGTCTTGCACTGTGGATGCCACATAGTTCCTTCCAAAGGAGTACTGAGAATCTAGCATTTCTTATTGTTCATTCATGAGTAGTCACCACCAAAAATCTGGAATAATTTACCTTAGTAAACTCATCTCCATCTCATCTTCTCTCCCATGATTAATTTTTCATTCCTCCTAAACTAATTGCTTGATTCTGGATGTAAATTTATCATAATTCCATTGCTCATAGAAAGCCTCTACATAAGTGAACCTTGTCTGATCTCAGTATCTCTGTCATGGTAGACAGAAGAAGGACAACACAAGAAAAGTCTAGAGAGGAAGTCCAAAAAAAGTTATTTTTTTTTTATTTCACATTAAAAAAAAATAGAGAATTAAGCACGCTGTTTATTTTGGATCTGATCTTTTATTTGAAATAACAGACTTGATTCGGAATTCAACAGCAGTCCTGGATCTAAATAGTCAAAAGCAATCTGTGTAGTTCTGCTCTGTGGTTTTGGTTCAGGTTCAGTACTAGTTCTGAGAAATATTTTCGTTAAGATGAGTAGCAGTTCATTCCACCTCAGATTTGCCCAAAATTTTCAGAGGCATTTGAGAATGACATAAACTGCTGTATGGATTATTGGGCAGAAGTAAAGATGAAGGATTTTCAGAGCCTGTATTCATAGATTCTTAAGAAAAAAAAAAAAAAACATATGAAATAACTTAATCACCTGTCGTGTTTGGGTTGTCAGATTCAGCTTTCTGTCCTGCTGGAACTCAAATACAATCCAGAGTTTGGTTTTCTTCAGAGGATCCTTGGCCCTGGGGGTTCCATTGTCATTTTGAGTATATCCCTGCAACAGATGAACACAGAACTGAATTCTTTCTTTCTTTCATCCTCTCACCAGTCTTTGATTAGTCTATAACATAATGAACATTATAATTCACACTATAAATGAAAATACAAATTGAATTAAATAAATTGTTTTACATTTGTCTTTTGCACTTAGTGCTCGGGAACACTATATTCCATATTTCCCTCATGTAATTTAAAACTTAAAATATTGCAAAGGGGAAAAGTTGAATAAATATGAAGGTATATGATGACAAAATGGTAGCACCATAGGAACTGGCAGAAAAAGCACCATTGTCAGCACACTGATTTTTTGTTAGCTGCCAGGTGTTGCACTGCAGAGTGGGAACTGTTGTGAAGATACAACATGTTGTTGGGCATGGCACACGGAAGAATACAGGAAGGAAGAAAGGAAAAGATATCTGATGGGTAGTGAAAGCCTGCTGAGGTTTCTGCAGCTGTTATGGTACAAATCTGCTGAAGCTGCCCACTACTTGAGAGCTCCGTGTCTGTGGAAGGACCATTCTACAGAGTGTTAGACTGCAAGGCTGATTCCTGGGTTCAATTGCATGAAGATGACAAACTGACTGTTGCGGATGTTGTGTTTGTTTTTACAGACTGGTCCTCTCCACACCTTTTCTGCATAGTCAGTTTAACTGCTGGAGGAGGATTGGTCTAGTTTAAAACCAGGCCAGGGATCAAATGGAACAACATTTGTAAAGGTGCCCAGGAATTTTGCTATCTCAGCTCTGCCTATCCACCTACAGTTTCCAGTGCTGGTGTCTCTGGATATTTTACTGTGAACCTCACAGTATTTCACTGCAGTCAAAATGAAATATTTTGGAAAGCTTCATTTTGTGAAAAATTCTCAATTTGCACTTGTTTCTATCTGGAGAGAATCAGTATTTTAAGTTCTTGGAATTTCCTGTAGGAAATAATCTCTTTCAACCAACTTTATTCCAGGGGGTAAGATGAGTCTTATTGGCAGCAGAGGATGAAGGAGCCTCTGTGTCACCATCTTTGTTTTAGTTCTCTTTCGGTCAAATTGAAGTTGGCCAGGGTTGTAACTAAGAAGACCCATTTAGTTCATACAAAGTACTGACTTCCAGGTCTTACAGCTTTCTGTCACTGCCAATTTTTCAATTTGCAAGAGGCAATCTCTGTTCTACTTCATTGTACCCCATGTACAGCTTCACAAAATTTATAGAGATAAACCACAAAATGCTCTATTTTTGCTTCTTTATTCTTTGAAAAGAGAGTTATTGCTTTTTCTGTTTGGTCAAGCCCTAAAACATATTCACAGGTAAGCTGAAATCGTTCCAAGAATGCGAGGTAATTACCAAGGTCATTCAGTAGATTCATGAGCAGTTTCTAAGGCAAAAGAGGAAGTCTTTATTTAAGATTAACCTTGCCCAGGTTGTTGCTGGTGATATGTTGCATTCTTGAGGTCCCTTGGGATGAAGGCATTAAGCAACTGGAACAATTATACGCAGTATGGAAATATCTGCTTTACACATAGATTGGCAGATATTGTACTCTCATGTATGAATATATTTCTCCATCCTGGTTCAGCTCATAACTTATCATGAACATTTTTTATTCTTTCTTGCTAGCATATGTCTGCTTTTATCTCATCCATTACTGGCACATGTATTCTCACAACACAATACCATTGCGGCCATTTTAGTGTAACAGATGGGCAAGAGGATTATTTGTCCTGATATTTCATTCAGAAACCACGTTTTGTTTATATTTTGTATTGGCATTAAAAAGCTTTTCAACAAATGTGTTTTTTCTTCTAGGTCTGTGTGCATGTGTGTGTGTGTGTATGCCTTATTTAATTTCTTAGTGTTTCAAGAAGGCATACACTTTTTTTCCATTTCAGGAACAGGATGATAACACTGCCTGGGGGTTACCCATAGTAGTATACTAACTTCTAATGCAAATCAAACACAAAGTTGTGACACAAAATTGCTACTGTACCACTGGAACTTAAACATGAAATTCAAAGTCTCCATGCTTGATAATGCCAGAGGAGAAAGGAAAAAGAAAATAAAAAACTATTAGAGAATAAATAAATAAATAAATAAATAAAGCTATCAGGCAGATTCAGAACAAATAATAAAAAAGTAGATTCCTTGCAAATCAGGATGGATTTTGAGATTTGCCAGATACAGCAATTTCTGTACTAACATCAATAAGACATTACAGACAAAGCAGAGAATAGTTAAATTGTTTGGGGAGGAAGTAATGGTGTAGGACATTGGGCTTCTGGCTGTGTATAACTTTATATGATTTTTGTCTCTTTCTCCTGTGGGAGCACTGTAAGTTAATGCTTCAGATATGGATGACCTGATTATCAGAAAAATGCTCTTCATGGTGAATAGAGTTGTCCCACTCAACTAGGGGCAGAACTTTTTTCTACCTTGAGATTACACACTTTCAGTAATCACTGTCCAACATGAAAGCTATGCAAAGCTTAATGTGTTATCTGTAAAAAGAGATTCATACTTCCAGATCTTACAGTCCTCACCAAAGACATAAATCAAAATTTTACTGTCTAAGTATTATTGTATTTGGAACGTACCATTGGGGGGGTCGACATTCTAGGTTAAACAATTTACACTAACAGAAAGAGCAAAATCTGGACTGAGTTGCATGTTTACAGTCACCACGGTGCAGAAAACTCCAATTCAGTGTTTAGATCAACTATAAAATGCACTAAAAGATCACTGATGGCTGGTGTCATTGCACCTTCAGTGAGTTTGCTGATGACACCAAGCTGAGTGGTGCAGTTGACACGGTGGAAGGAAGGGATGCCATTCAGAGGGACTTCAACAGACTTGAAAGACGGGCCTGGGTGAATCTAATGAGGTTTAACACAGCAAAGTGAAAGATTTTGCACTTGGGCAGGAGGAATCCCAGGCATCCATACAGACTGGAAGGAGCAGTCCTTGAGAGCAGCCCTGCAGAGAAGGACCTGGGGGTCCTGATGGATGAAAAACTTAACATGAGCCAGCAGTGTGCCCTTGCAGCTCAGAAAGCAAATGGTGTCCTCGGCTCCATCAGAAGAGGGTTGGCCAGCAGAGACAGGGAGGTGATTGTCCCCCTCTACTCTGCTCTTGTGAGGCCCCATGTGGAGTATCCAGGTCTGGAGCTCCCTGTACAAGAAAGACAGGGAGCTGTTGAAGAGGGTCCAGAGGAGGGCCACAAAGATGATCAGGGGACTAGAGCACCTCCCCTATGAAGACAGGCTGAGGGAGCTGGGCTTGTTCAGCCTGGAGAAAAGAAGGCTGAGGGGTGACCTCATTGCAGCCCTTCAGTACCTAAAGGGAGCCTACAAACAGGAGGGGAGTCAACTCTCTGAAAGGGTAGATAACTGCAGGACAAGGGGAAATGGTTTTAAGTTGAGGGAGGGAAGATTTAGGTTGGATGTCAGGGGAAAGTTTGTTAATATAAGAGTGGTGAGGTGCTGGAACAGGCTGCCCAGAGAGTTTGGTGATGGAGGTGTTCAAGGCCACGTTGGATGGGGCCCTGGGCAGCCTGGTCTAGTATTACATGGGGAGGCTGGTGATCCTGCTTGTGGCAGAGGGGTTAGAGATTCATGATCCTTGAGGTCCTTTCCAATCCAGGCCATTCTGTGATTCTGTGACCAGTAACTGTGAGATGGTAAAATTGGGTTCAGATTATAATCCAGAGTATTGTAAGAACTTTTTGCCAAACTTGAAACATCCTAAATGAAGCCTAAAATAGACATGTACAATTTAATCCTACTTCTACAGGTTCATGGCCAGTCTCTCCATAAGCTCGTGTGTGAACTGGAAATGTGTAAAATTGTACTTTCTATAGCACAATTTCTATTACATGCTAGGAAGAAATAGAAGATATTTGATTTTGTTTTGTTTCCTTTTACAGAAGAACTCAATCAGCGAGTAGAAAAGGCAAAGAACCTGCATTTAGAGATGTTCCTTTGTGGAGGATTTTAAATGCTATCTAGAATACACAATTAATGTAATTTGTTGGTAAAATATGTTAAAGTATTTATGTAGGTTGCAATTTCATTTTATTGATGACATCACTCAAATAGGTAATAATAAAAAAAAATAATAATAATAATACATAGCCAGCTCTGAAAGTATCTACTCCTCTTTATTTCCATGGAAACTACAACAGATGCAAAGAGTACAATGACACTATTTGATAGAGCAAATTCTCAGCTAGAGGACACTGTTTTTCAGCACAGCCAACACCATTAACTATCCATTTTGGCCAGCAATGAACAGAATCTTCATGCTGCTCTCATAAAAACCTACACTAGCGGAGGTGACCCAGTTTCACAGACGCAGTGACAGTGTTGTTGCTGGGAAAATGTTGCTCGTGCAGTCCGTCTATCATTATGCTCACATCCATTGTTTGGTCTCCACAAACATTTGGCAAGTATCAATGAATGTCAGCGGGTGCCACACAGTAATTCAGTGATGCACTTGTGATCCATACACACTTACATGTCACATGCCATTCTGTTAGACTGCCCCTCTGCTGCCATCTGTCGCACGGCAACAACATGTAATGGGGTCTTGGTGGGAAGGCAAAGTCTCAACTGCCATACCACCTACATCCGCCTCCAACGCTGTGGGCCAACATAACAAAACAGGAGGCATTACTTTTGGAGCAGCCCTTGGAATTAAAAAAAAACTGAGCATTTTTTCTTTTCCCTTCATTTCTTTTGTACAGCTTTAGTGTTCTAGTGTACATTAAAACACACGTATGTGAACCTAAGAATGGGCAATATTGAACTTTTAATGTTTCTATTTACCAAACATGCCAATTACTTCCAGGAAGTTTGGGTTATCTAAAAATGTTTCTGTTTGATTCATTTTCTCCCTGAACCTTTTTTGATTTTCTGGATTTCCTGGTTATTCAACTGAGCACAAATTGCTGTTCATACAGATGCACTGCCATGATTTCTGATTTGCAGGCTGTCACTCCCATTAATAACCTACTAGGCTGTCATGCTGTCATTCCTTGTTGCTGCAACGATTTGTTTCAAACATAGGGGCTGATTCATGAAGAATAAAAAAAGCAGTTGTCCTGTTTTACAGGAATCTCAAAATATTTATGCAGAAAATGTGTGAAAAGCACACACACCACTTTTATCCTGAAAAATGTGATTGCCAAATACCCAACTTGTTTCCTTGAGAGTATAGAGAAAGAATATAGACTGGGTTCTCTGTTCTTCTTTTTTTAACCATAATATTTTCAATAAAATCTTCCCCTTCTAAAATATCCCAAATTGAGTTCCAGTGCTGTGATGAAACTACATAGGAAAATGATAGGAAAATGAAAAGGTTTAAAAATTGATAACAAAGCCGATTTTAAGGATTTTTTCTTATTCTTCACCCTGTTTTTCCAAAAAGTGTTAATAACAACCACCTTAATGACAAAAGAGGAAAATCAGTGCCACTCAGTCTTTTGTTTTCCTTTCTGATTCACAAGCCAAATTTCACTCGCAGTGTTGGTCTGAGTCTCGTCTCAGTCTGGTGCAGTCTTGTCACCTCTTACAGAGCTGTAGGACAGGCAAAAACAATGTGATGCACTGGATTCGTTGTTCTGTATATACTGTTGGACTTCCGTATGTCTGTCTGCCAGTGCAAGGGGTTGTCTGGATTGGTGGTGGTGGGGCCAACTCCTCTTGAAACACCTTCTCCCAGTGCTCGCCATTCAGTTCACATCCCCACGGTCTCTCAAGGAGTTGGAGCTGCCAGGAGCTGAGCTCCTCCGCTTTTTCCACCACCAAGGCTTGGAGGTTGGCACGTCTCCCAAAGAAACACTCAGAATGAGCTTTCTGAAGAAGGAAAAGAAATAAGCACAAGGGAACAAGGCAGGATGCTTATGTAAATCAAAACTGGGAGGAAAGGCGAGTGCAGAGGCTATTTTGGTGTGGACCACAATGCTGGCTCTCAGTTTCTCACTTTTCTCCTGCCATTCCCAAACCTCTGCTATGAATGCACTGCAAAAGTTTCTGCTCTTCTTTCCCTCCTCTCCCAATCCACACTTTGCCTGATCTGAGTACTGCCTACAGACGGCTGCTAATGAGTGAGCTACTTTAACATACCTACTTAAAAATACTTAAATCATTAGGCAGACTTTGTACACTGTAATTTAAACTAATATTTTAAAGAGGCGGCCTCCCAATTACAGCATTACTCTTATCTTTTGTAGGACTCACACATTAACCCACTTGAAAATTTGTCCCTGCCAAAGAGTATCAGCAGCCAGTCCTAAACCTGTCAATGCCATAGTATTTTTTAAATTGATGTTTAATTAATGAAGTACTGCAGCAACAGGTTTTCTCTCTCCTTTTTTTTTTTTTTTTAATTTGATCTCCATGGCATTATAGGAACTTAAAGTTTCCACTAGGCATATATTCCTACTGTTTCCTTGTCAGAGGAAATGTATATTCATTTTAGACTTGTGGAGGCAATTACAGTAGCCACCAGTTGCCTACAGCAGCTAATCAAAGTGGTAACCTGCAAGTTCTCAACTCCCTGTGAGACAGCCCACTTGCCTCCAGCTGATGAATGCCAAAAGAGCAGCATGGGCCCACCAGTAATGACACCACTATCTAACAGAAGTTTTTAACTAACCTATGCTTTTATAAAGACTCTATTAACATCTCATAAAAAGAGATCTAGATAAAAGATTCTAATAAGATTTTTTTAAAGGGAAAGACCAGTGCTGATGTAAATGTCTGATGTAAAATATTAAGCTGGTATTTTCCTATGTGTAACCTTTGCTTTTCTTGTGTTGTGAGAAGTGAGAGTATCTCCACGCATGTGACTAACTTCTGACTGATACACTGTCATGTCCTTGCTCCAAACCAGCCACACAGTCAAGCACGTGCTTCATCTTAAGCAGATATCCAACTCTATTGGTTTCAAAAGAACTCAGAGGCTTAAAGCTAAATGTATGGAAGCACTGTACAAAAGCAGGCATAATCTGTTAGAATGTAATATCTCAGACTGTTAGTATACTATCAGTAGGTGTTGCCTACAACAGAAATAAGCAAAGCAAATTTTAACAAGGACATAATGTTGATAAACAACTCGTAATTTGCTAGCAGGAGAAGTTCACTGCACATGTAAGAAATGTTTAGTTTTTCTACACGAGCAGCCCCTTGCTTTTGCTGGATTTTAATTATTTAGAATGTAGGTGTACTTGGCAATAAAATGACCCACTCTACATTCTGCCACCTTGTCAGTGACAAAAGCAGCATGAAAGATACACACACTATATTTCTGTTTCATCCTATCAGCATATTTCAGAGTTCAGTATACAAAAATAAAAAGTAAGGTGAATGAGAAGATTTGAAGGCTGTTTCCTTGATTCAATGTCATTCAGTCTGCAACCAAACAGAAAAGAACAACTTCACAAATTCATTAAGATCTTCTGAAGAAGAAAAAAGAAAGAAAGAAAGGAAAACCCCACAGGAATCCTTCCCTCCTGAAATGTAAAAGCAACCCACATGAAGCAATTCTCAGTGGCTATGCTGTTCCTCTAATCCAGTTATTACATTTGAGGTTTCTCTTTAAGGCTTCCGGCCAGGTTTTGACATTGGATTTCGGGATATCCTAATTAGCTGCATTCCCAGAGGAGGCATTCCTGGCTTCTTCCCCATGCTGGGAATCCTGGAGGAGCCCAGTCTGCAGGCTGCAAGGCGAGTGGGCTGCCTTAGTACAATTTCCTACCCATGTTGCTCTCATCGTCCAGGGAATGGACTTCAGCTCTACCGTTTCCTAGTCTCATTAAAAAGTTGGTGAGCTTTTAAAAACTTGAAGTTTACATTTTTTTCAGGGTTTCACCACCTGCAACAGCCATTTCAGGCTTTGGAAGACAAATGTAATCATGCTATTATTACACTTGCTTGTGCTAGCGCTCAAAAGCCCTGAACAAGGCCAGTCCAGCAGCTCTGGACACTTCTCAGCAGTAGAAGAAGAGGTGATTAGGAGCTTAGGACTTACCCAGCCCAAAGAGCACACCAATTCAGTGGTGTAGGCAAAAGCAAATTTGTCCCATGGCAAATCTGAGGACAAATTGTTTATCTTAACCTGCAAAAGTAAGATTAAAAAAGGCTTTCAGTGTATTTTTCTCCAAAAATCACCAAGCCATGGGGTAGGCTTCAGAGGCAGCAATGTCTGTCCAGAGTCACTTGTGTCCTGCATTGTGTGTTGAGTGGGTGCCCTCTTGACAGTGCCAGGCATCCTCTGCTTTTGGAGGAAGGAGTGACTCCCACCCTGGAGTCGGCTTTGTGGGCTTTTTTACAGCACAATTGAGGTGAAATAAGGTGAGAGATGTAAGAAGAGAGGCTCAGGCTCTCCAATCAGCTGTGCATTCATCCTCCTGGTACCAGGGCTAGCTACTATGCTTGCTATCATACTGAAGAGGGCATTTTTATGACAAAAGGGATGTATAACTTTAACACTTTTCTGCTGGCTATTTAAATCTTTCAAGAGATTGCAAATGGCAGAAGTAACCAGTTTTAATAGGCAGAGGACAGGTGTGGTAGATAAAACAAAATGACAAACTGTCACTAACAAATAGATTGTCATTATCCTTACGAGTTAATGCCTATCACACATGTAGGCTGCTTTTCATCAGTGGCCCCTCAGTATACCTACATTCACCAAAGCCCAGAACCTATGCTTGTTAAATTTTCGGACATTTTTTACTTTGCCTGAGTGTAGTGGTAGGCCTGCTACAAATTCATCTTTGGCAGGATAGGCTATTGTAAGTGACCCCAGTCTGATGGGATGAAACACTGAAATGTCACCTTAGTAGGAGTTGCACATGGCTGTGTCAAGGCTTTACTCTATTCCCTTACTCTCCTTGATAGACTCAGGAGAAAACTAGTAGAAGGTAAGGTTCCACCTCAGGTTGTTGTTTTTTTCTATTTTCACATTTCCACCAGTGTTGAATGCAATTAGAATACAGTGGTAAAATCATAAAGAAAGACATATTTTTACTCCACAGCCTTGTTTCCTGTTTCTGATTAAAGACAGAACAAATGACTTTCTGTAGATTTTGAATAACGTATGCACATTTCTAAAATTTTTCATTCTCTCAGCATAACATGCTATATTGCTCACATATTGGCAGGATAATCTGGCTAATTTGGGAAGCGAAGCTGAGAACTGCTTAGAAAGTGTAATAACATTTCCTTGAAGCTTTTGACATTTCTTTTTTTTGCATTACAAAGTTCAGAAACACAAATGTACACAAAGATTCAGGACTGCAAACTTCAAAATATTTTGATTTACCTTTCAGTGTAGTGGTGAGCTAAAGTCTAACTGCAAGACCAGAAATGACACCAAACAGATGCTACTAGCTTTGCTCTTTATGCAACCATATCCATAGGCTTCAGACAATTATCTGTAATCAATACCTATAGCATCATGGTAATAAAATTATAGTATTTATATATAATTACAATTATGTTCAGATAAATCCAGTTCCATTCAGAGCATATATCAATGGACTAAATCTTGGTAAGTCAGTAATTCTCAACAGAGAGGATGGAAGGTCAGATTTGTGTTTTCCAAGAAATTTGATTCAGATAGAAAAACAAAAACAAAAACCTTTCCCTTTCAGATAGCCATTTAATATTGCAATCCTCATATATTTAAAAGAAAGTATTCCAGGTAAAACTCTTGTGGACATATCCCTGATAATCCTTCTCATGTTGCTTTTTATTTTTCTACTAATAACATTCTTGCAATTATATGTATATGACTGAATATAACAGAACCTATCAGGTGCTGAATTACCTAAGGTCAGAATATAGCGGAAAGTTTTGGATACACAATTGCTTGTAAATCCACCAAAATGAATTTTTCATGCCAGCATAAAAATAGGCCTGTATTGTATTTCTCATTTTGCACTTCCCCCATTCAGTTTCAATGTACTGCCTCTCTCTGCTCCTTTTCTGCTCTCCTTCTATTCTTTCATTTCCTGGTCCTCTATTCCAGCTTTCTCCTTTAATTTTCTCACTTCCTACTACTTTTAAAGTCTTAGCACTGACATTCAAGAAAGTATTCTGTGTAAAAAGATGTTTGTATTGATATCAAAAAGACTTCTGCTCTTTTTTCCTTACTTACATTCATTCTTTCCCTCACATATAATATATTGTAATACCTTGGTTGCATTACAGGCCCTGATTTCAGTGGTTACAGGACTTTTCTTTATGTACATAGGTGACTCCAAAAATAATGCCTCCTATTTATTTCCACCAAAACTACAACAGATACAAAGAACTCAATGATGCTATTTGATAGAGTAAATTCTCAGCTACAAAATGTTGTTTTTCATCGCAGTCACTACCACTAGCTTTGTATTTTCATCAGCAATGAACAAGAGACTACATGCCACACTCATAAAAATCTGCACCAACCAAGATTACCCACTGCTTCACAGGAGCTGTGAAAGTGTCATTGCTAGGAAAATGTTGACCATGCAGTCCATCTTTCATTGGTTTGAACAGGTGGAAGTCAGAAAGACCCAAATCCAGAATATGTGATGGGTGTGGTAAGACAGTCCAGCCAAGTTTGGCAACGTGTTCTGCAGTCTTCAAACTGGTATGGGACTTGGAATTATCATGTTGCAAGAGGGAGGTTTCATATCTGGCCTGACTGCAAGCTTGGGTCTTCAGCTTAGCCAGCATCGTGATATTGATGGTGTGTCTAGATTCCAGAAAATTCAGAAGGATCACCCTTTTCCTGTTGCAAAAAACAAGGCACATCACTTTACCTACTGAGGGATGCATCTTGAACTTTTTCTTTGATGGGAAATTCACATGTTGCCACTTCATGGTCTACTGTTTTGACTCTGGCTTGTGGTGGCACCATGTCTTGCCACTGGTAACAATGTGATCCAGGAAACTGTCACCCTTAGCCTTGTATTGGTTCATTAGGTCCTAACAATCCTACATATGGTGTTCTTCTGTTCCCACATGAGCATTCGTGGGACCCACCTGCCACAAAATTTGCAATGTACCTACATTGCCACCATTGTTTTCAATGCACTGTAGCCAGTACTCATCTCCATACACAGTTCCTTGGTCGTGATCTGATGATTTACATGGATGAGCTGATTGAGACACTCTTCATTTTGTGGTGTGACAGCTGTGCATGGCTGTCCAGAACATGACTTGTCTCACATAGATGTGCTCGCTGCTGAAATGCAACACCCACAGCTTCACTGTGCTCACATCCACTGTTCGGTCTCCATAAGTGTTCAGCAAGTGTCAGTGAATATCAATGGGTGCCATTTTTTCTACACGTAAGAATTCAGTTTCACTTCATATGCACTTCATGTCTGATGCCATTTTGTCAGACTGCCCCTCTGCTGCCATCTGTCACATGGCAACAACATATAACAGGATACTGGCAGGAAGGTTCAACTTCTACTGACAAACAACCAGCATCCCCTTCTGATGTCATGGGCCAACGTAATAAAATAGAAGACATTATTTTCAGAGCAGCTTTTGCACATAAAGGAATCCTGAGTCCCAGTCACCTTGCTGTTACGAAAGGAGGAAAAAAAAGACTCTTAAAAAAATCCCAGAGTGCAGGTATCTGGACATGTATCCCACTCGCCACTGCTGCTGTTTAAATACATTAAAATACAGATCTGTGCAAGCACCAATGGGTATGAGATGAATGGTAATAATAATGATAAAAGGACTGATAGAATTGTTCTTTCTTCTTTATGACTTACATGTATCAGGTCTTGTCAAGAGTTTCCCCTATTTCTAGAAGAGGAAACTTCCTTAAAAAGTGTGGTGTTTATGGTCCAATTCCCCAATTTCTAAGAGTTAATCACAGGTTTTACACAGAAATGCATCATTTTGCCTAGCCATCACTATATGTAGTTGAGAAAATGAAAGCAGCGTTCACTGATGGAGTGCCTGGTTTGGATACACCTGTGAAGAAGACAAATCTGTTGCTTCTATAAAAATTTCTGAGACAGTTTTAAATCAGCTGCCTTGGTCCTGCCAGCAGCAGGAAGACTTCTCCCCTCCTTCTGTGGCCTTTGCAGCCCATCTGGGTTTTGGTGCCACAGATATGGCAGCATGAGGAGTACATGGGGCCAGACTGCACTGCTCATGTGCCTCATGTGGTTCCCAGTGGGCTTCAAGAGGAAAGGTTCTTGCTTTGGGAATGATGAAGACAGATGAAAATTAGGACAGCTCATCTATGGTGTACTTCCAAAATCACACAGAGTGTAGGCTCCTTTTGCAAATTGCCTTGATCCTTGCTGAGAAAAATAGATTGAGAGTCTTTCCAATTCTCTTCACATCAGACTTTAGTTGAGTAACATCTTCAATATTTCCTAAAACTGTAATACAGTGCCATTATCAAAGGGAACTGAAGTGTTTAAATCCTCCAAAATATGGACATTTGGGTCAAATATTTCTATTTGGGAAAATATGCCATGTCCTGACAGCCAAGGATAGTCAGATGACAATGTGTCTTAGGAAATGCCTATAATTCCTTAAGTGCTAGATGAAGAAATAATGTACAGACAGAAAAAAACCAGTGCTGTCATATCCTGAAAGATCTGATTTGCAAAAGACTTTTCATTTTCTTTTTTTTTTCTCTCTTTTCTTGCTAACTAGAGTTAAAAACAAGGTAATCACACCATAATTATAGCTTTGATCAGTTCTCTGATGAAGACAAAAATGATTCTATGTAGGTCACTTGCTGATGCCTAAGTTTTGATAAACAGACCTACATCATGATAATATCAATTTAAAATCATGTGTGACATGCACACACAAAATCTGCAGCTGTTTCAGGTATTGCCACTAACGATTTATCATTTATTTCACTATAAAATGTTTATAAATTATGTTTATTGTCTTGTAATTGGTAGTACTTGCAGTGCATAATATCAGTAAGGTCATTAAATATGTAAACAATAAATAATAGTAATATTAATGTCACCAAGCAGCAATGCTTGACAGCATTGTGTATATTTAGTCAGCCAAAGAGTACATTTCTCTGCACTTCAATGTCCAGACATGAAATTGTGCCATGAAATTGTGTTTAATGAGCATCTAGACAAGTTCAGAAGAAGCAAATGTGGTTCAAATGTGGCGTAAAAGAAAATAAATAGATAAATAAAGCTAAAAAAAAAAGAAATATATCTTAATTTTTAAGTAAGTACAGGAGAAGATGTGGATCTTTTGGATCATTTTGCCCCTGCTGTTCTATATTCCCATGCCCTTTTTTCTGGACAAGCAGTGAGACCAAGTTATAATATCCGAAAAGGATTGAGCTGTTATGTTAACTACGTTAACTATGTTAACTATGTTGACTATGAAAGGTGGAGTGATAGATTTGACTACTAGATTGCATAAAAACAAGTGAATAAAACATTAAAGCTAAGCAAACAAGCCCCTAACATCATACAGTATTTCCTTGTTTTATTTTATTTATTGTATTTTATTGTTTTATTTTGATTTTAGAGATTTCCTTTGAATAAGGAGCTTTTCTAATTTGTTTTTCTAACGGGAGTGTTACCGTCTGACCAGCTTTTACTATCTGTTGAATTTGGCTGACATTATTGGAGAGGCCAGTCATGGATTGAAGGAAAATTATTTGCAAGCCAATGGAAGCCATGTAGAAGCACTGCATTAGGTTCTATATGGACCTTCCCTCGGGAATAGAGAGTATATGGCTTCAAGCCAATGGCTTCAAGCTACGGCAGGGGAGATTTAGGCTGGACATGAGGAAGTATTACTTTTCAGAAAGGGTGGTCAGGCACTGGAATGGACTGCCCAGGGAGGTGGTGGAGTCACCGACCCTGGGGGTGTTCAAGGAAAGACTGGATGTTGTGTTGAGGGACATGGTTTAGTAGGAGCTATTGGGAATAGGTGAACGGTTGGACTGGGTGATCTTTTAGGTCTTTTCCAACCTTGGTGATTCTATGATTCTATGATTCTATATAGATATGCCTTTATTTTTACAGGTCAATATGAAGTGTTTCAATTTCCTTGTCTCTTCATGCCAGCTGGCTAGAAATTTGTTATAAAGTGAAAATGGAAATTATTTGTTGCAGAAAGGGCAACATCACCTTTTTGCTGCTACCAGGATAGTGTACTGAGGGGTACTGGGCACTCATAAACATTTTGCATAACAATATCTTGTCTGATGGATTCAGTTGTCTTCAGCTGCTTTACTCTTCTGGGCAAAATGATGTGTATCACCTTGTCCTACAAAACTAGAGTGACTACATAGCATAAAAACTGCTAATACAGGTAGCACCTCATAGGAAGGTCCACAAGCTTGATGATTTTCTGTAAAAATAGAAAGTCTCTGGAACACCAGATTAGTTGCAAGGTGGGGAGGCATTTATTCAGGAACATTGATATAATTAAGCACTTTTCAGAATCATGCTGTACTTTACAGGGAGACTTTCCCTTTTCCTTCTTTTGCAAACATCATTTTAAAATATTATCATAGAATCATAGAATCCAGATCAATCATCCAGGTTGGAAAAGACCCATGGGATCACCCAGTCCAACCACCAATCACCAACAGCTCTCACTAAATCCCTCAACACAATGCCCAAAAGTTCCTTGAACACCTCCAAGGTCAGTGACTCCCCCACCTCCCTGGGCATCCCATTCCAGTGCCTGACCACTCTTTCAGAGAAGTAGTTTTTCCTAATATCCAGTCTGAATCTCCCCGGTGCAGAAGCCATTCCCTCTAGTCCTATCACCAGTTACACAAGAAATGTACCAGTGAACCAGTTACATGAGAAATTCACACGGAGCCCACAAAAGCTCCAAATCTTACAATCATATCTTTAGTTTAAAATATTATATGTTGTCAATTTAATTTTCCTTCATATCATAATGTAGCTAGAAAATTCCACTCACATCACTGTAAGCGTCTGCAGTTTTAAATGTGTTGAATTCCTAGCTAATACCCATGTCATCCTTCCTGATCACAAAATATTAACTTTTGCTCCAAACAGTCCTCACAGTCTTTGAAGTTTCATCTTGTCTATCTCAGCTTCATTAGTTCATTTTCTTCTGTTTGTCAGATAATATGTTGACTACAGAAGATCTCTTAAGGCTTTCAGAAATCTCTGTGAAACCAAATAATGTAAGAAACATCTTTGTATTTTTCTCTCCCCTTCTTACTTTTCCTCAGTTTCCTCTCTATTTTTTCTGTGTTCTGTATTGAATTTCTGCTTCCCCAGCCTTTTATTTCTAGCTCTACTATTCAATAAATCCTTAGTTTCATCATTCTCTATCTGAAATTTCATTCACTTTATTTAATCCCATACTTTGAAGTGGTGTGTATTTTGTACAAGCATGTGAATTTCACAGTACTGCTAACCATAAAAAGTGTGCTGAAAAGTGATCAGATGAAGTTTGCATGATCACGAGGAGGAAATTATTAAACTGAATGGACAGATGGAAGTAAGAGAATTAGGGATATGTAAATTAAGGTGGATGGATCCCAAGGACATCTAAGTTTCAATTACCATCAAATCGTTCCATTAGGTTGCTATGCACTAGATTTTCTAAAATTGGAGGTACTTAGGTGCCTGGAGAACAGAACCTGGGCATTCCCAAGACTGAGCAGAACACAGCCTGTAGCATAAGATCATTTGAAGTGTTGTCAGCAGGTCAAGGGAAGTGACCCTTCCATTCTACTCAGCTCTGGAGAGACCATATTTGAAGTGCTTTATCCAGTTCTGGTCTTCACAGTAGAAGAGAGACATAGTCACATAGAATAGAGTCCAGTGAAGGACAACTAATTTGATTAAGTGACTGAAGCAACAGAAGATGGAACTGGGATTCTTTAGCTTGAAGAAGAGAAGGGTAAGGAGGGGACTTATCAATGTGCATAAATACCTGATGAAAAGAAATGAGGAGGGAGCCATATTTCTTTCAGTAGTGCCTACTGACAGGACAAGAGGCAATGGATACAAATCGATCTGAATGCATGAAACAGTTTTTTACTGCAAAGATGGCAAAAATTTGGAAGAACTCAATGAGAAAGGCTGTGGAGACTCCATTCTTGAAGATGTTAAAAAAAATACTGGACACAGTCATGGGCAACCTGCCCATTTTCCCTGCTTGAACAGGAGAGGTGGACTAAATGATCTCAGTGGATGACCTTTCCACTGAGATGACTATGTGAATCTGTTAAATCCCTCTTCTCAGGGAGAAATGAAGCTTGAGGATGTGCCCAGTCTAAGTGTGCGATTTTCTAGGCTGTTAATATTTGAGTCTGTTTGCTTGGTTGATGAAAGTCATCTTTAAATCATCTTTTCAAAACAATACAGTTGCAAGGTCATCACTCCACAGTGCTTAGAAACACTACAACTGAAATTGTTTAGGATCGTATTTCCATTCTTCTCAGTGCTGTATATCAAGGTGGTACAATGCAAGTGAGAACAGTTCTCAGATGTAATCCCAATGTTGCAAAGTCTTTTTAAAAATTTGAGTTTATTAATGATTTCATTAAAATGACATCAGCCTTTTCCTTTAGTCATTTACACTCCACATTTTTCCTTAGGAGTGCATATGTTCCTAGATGTGGGCTATTTAATAAATACTATTTGTTCCCCAACTTCTTTTTTTTTTTTTTTCCACAGATCCATGCATTACAACAGGTGAATTCCAAACTCCTCTTGATCCTCTCTTTATTTCTGAACGATAACTGGCAGGATTCAGAGACAGCTTTATGTCCCCAGAAAAGGTAATTTCACTTCTTTCAGGTTAAATTTTTCAATAATATTCTCTTTGTTTCAATGTTTTAGCAACCTGTTCTGCACAAAACAGACATGAAACAACCTTCCTGACTTCTTTTTCTCATGTTTTGCTATTTCGTCATTCTGCCCATGTTCTGTTTCTCTTGTTGCAGATATTTTCAGCTTTTCTAGCCCTTGTCAGCCTCTCACTTTCAATCCAGAAATCTTTTCCATTCTCCCACTAGAAATACGAAGCTAGATGTTTAACAAACGAATCTTTGAAAGTGTTGGGCGCTCTCTAACAGACAGTGATAGATCTTCCCTCGTTTCTACTGGAGTTGAATTTCCTTGGCACTTTCTACTATCATGCCTGTATACTTAGGTCTTTTCCATTTTGGAGCTCAGTCTTTTCTACCTTTCAACACCTCTCCTGTTTCTGAGGGCTGTCTTTCATGCAGTCCCCACTGCTATTTTTCAGTCTGCTTAAAATGCTATCTTTAGCTGTCTTCAATTTTAGCATACTCCAATTTTGTTTAAAAAACTGAATCAGACTACGGCGGTCAAGATATGCATGAGCATAAACTTCAGAAACGGCTGTCGCATTTGATATTCTAGTCTGCAACTGGAACGTATTTCAGTTTCTTAGTGTGGTGATTACTTCCACCTAACTAGAAGTAAAACAATGAACAGAGTTGTGAGTTGTGAATAGGAAACAGACATTCTGCTCTGCACTGCACCAAACTGCTAATAATGCTAATTAGAATAGCCACCTTGGTTGATGTTTCATCTCTCAAATTCCCGGTTTGAATCCCTGAATGGTCTGATCTTGCATTCCATGTCATTTCTAGAATAGTATCAGTCTGAGGGCCATGGAAATAAGGTTTTCCTTACAGCTGATCAATAGAGAGCATAATTAAGGACTGTAGGCCAAATCCCCAGCCAAGGTTATTCACAGTGATTTGCTCCACCTGCAAATCGAGCTCCCAACATGGAACTGCTGTTGTGAAAACGTTAAATCACTCCAAATAAAGTCAGAAAAAAAAATGTCTTCTGCGCTTACTTTCCTATTCATACTTCTTTGAATTTTCCTCGATTTGAATGCCTATCCCTCAGGAGATGGAGATAAACATTTCCTGAAAAAGAAGGCAAATGTTAATTTTAATACAAGGTCTTCTTGATCCCTCAAAACAGGTCAAAGTTGGGATAATTATGGTATCTGACTGATGTTCAGATGCTTACATTCCCTGATGAATCTGTAACTAACTCTATGTGATGGAAATATCTCACATTATTCCTGTGTTTGCCAGCTTGCAATGTCATTCCAGATGGCAAACACAAAAATAGCTTGAAAAATTTCTTTCTGAATTCAGGCTCTAAAAGGGTTTTGTTAGTCCTACAACAGATTTTCCAAGATGTTCAAACTGCCCATTCCTTATTAACATAAAATACCTTGATAGGAGTATCTTGTAAAACCATCACTGCAATAAATTTTAGGCCATTACTAATTTAATTACTAGCTACTTACTAGAAGTATATTTATTTCTTCATCACTGCTCTAAGAAATCTAAATTTGCTAGATTTTTTTCTTTCTTGATGCTGCTTTCATTAGAGTAGGAGTATCTTCAGAGAAATAGAATTGTAAAGGTCTCAGTTGTTAACATGAAAGTGGGACTGCTTAAATTTGATTACTGTGTTTAATGAAGTGTCACATTTATTTACAAGATGACATGATGAATCACATTACAGTTATTATAAATCAGCTTATAAGAATGGACAAATGGTTCAATAAAGCAATGGATTTACAATTCTAAGATGAACGCATTTGGGTTCCTTGTGATATTTCCCTTAAAAAAAAAAAAAAAAAAGTAGCACAATTTACTTTAGCCCAGGAGCTAAATTGGCAATTTGCTTTAGAAAGAGAGAAAAAGAGAAGGAGGAAGAGTCAGCATTTCATTTTGTATGTTCCCCTTTGTTGGCACGTATACTGGGCATGAAACTCGGGTTCAAATTTACCCCCGAATTGCCGCTCCTAGGATTAAAATAAAATTGCACTGGCTTGTCTTTTGATAGTTTTATCACCTTGCCTCATGTGACAATATTGGCATGACTTGCCCAAAGCCTGAAGAAAATCAAGAAGTGAATAAGCATCCATGCAGACCTTCCTCCCCTCTCTGGCCTTGGAGTCTTCATTAAAAAGGTCTTAGTTCACTTCCATACAAGGGAAATTGGCTCATTTGTCTGCTGTACTCCCTCTCTTTCTCTGCCTGACTTGCAGAGGAATTTGTTTGAAACATTTTTTTTTCAGCACATTTCTGTTTATTTGTGTTTGCCCTGCAGAAATGCTAATGCAGGTTCATTGCATTAAACAGGCCTGATAACGTCTGAGTGCACTCACATATGTGTAGGCTGAAAAACAGCCACATACTGGGGAGAGAAGGGGGGCTGAGGAGGCCATGTGCATGTTTTGGGGTGTGTATGTGCATGGGGGGAGGCTTCTAAGTGGCTGAGCTCAGGCTTTCATGCCACATCTGCATTTAGCCCTATTTGAGTGACAGGTATACATGGATGCCACATCGGCTGCCAATATGTTATGAGACCATGATAACAATCGTTCATCTCTGGGGAGCTATGCTGCCTCGTTCCTCACTATCAGACATGAAAGAAATAATTTCAGGTGCCAGAAAAGGAACTGTGATAAAAGAAAACATTTCGGCTTTCATGGCACTGGAGTTTGCCCTGAGGCAACAGCTTTGATAAAAAAAAGTGTCTCTTTCTTTACATTCACAATTAATCCATGATTATCTACAAGCAATCCTTTGGCCTATATGATACTGACAGAAAAGTTGTTTTCCTTTTTTTTTCTTTTTTTTTTTTTCTTTTTTTTTTAATTCCTTGTACACTTCACCTATGTTTTTTCCAGCTACATGCACCTATTGTATCACACAAATCTTCAAACCCTGCTGAAGCTAGAGACAGCTTCCCACCCCCACTTGGGGAAGTTATGTAGATATCAGGCATATCCGTGTAGAATAGCTATTGTTAGCTGAAGTATTAACATATAATGTTTCTCCAGTTGTGTATTTAAGAAAGATATGAAAGAGGGCTATTATACTGCAAGCAGAGGTGAACCAATCGCTCTTTTCTGCAGCATTCTGTGTCATCAGCCAAAAGAAAATTTTGGTATATATTTTAAGAGCAAAACAATGAGCTTCATTCAGAAGGTGATATTATTCCTTGCATGAATTCACTTTCATTTGAATTGGCTGAATTCAGTGTTTATCATGTCCACTTGATACCGCCAAGACCGTGCTTCACTGTCAAGGTCAGGTCCTGTCCAAGGGACATGTGGCCACAGCATAAAACAAATGACACTGAAGCTTCAGCCCAGGCAACCTTAATATTTCGTTGATCCCTTGTGTGCTCTGAGGGTATGCAGCCTCCTCCATGAGGACTTCAATACCCAACACTTACAGTCCCATTTGATGGCAGTCAATCCCTGCCTACCAGCCTGAGCAATTTGTAACCACACAGTAGAGGGTAGTACCCAAGCTACATATACCACTTTATAACTTTATATGTGCACATATATATTATATATACCTTTATTGAATTCAGTTGTGGAGGGGATGTGAGCATCTCACATTTTTGGAGCTGGGCAAACAAGGGTCTGTAAGCTGCATGTAAACTGCAAGGATGCTACCTCACTACAGCCCTCTGAGAGCATCCTTCAGCATTCTGGCCCACAATGCTGGGTCAACTG
>NW_024884807.1:0-5000 GCF_019232065.1 Centrocercus urophasianus | reverse complement strand
TGTGAATGAAATGAGAAAAGGGACAAACAGCTATTCCTCCAAGGAAAAAATCTCCATCCATCACTCCCCAGATATGCATACATATACAAGATAGATGTGCGTGTGTGAAAAACATGTATGTGTACCCACACATTTTAGAAGTGTTGGAGCTGCACTGGGACTGTGCTGAATTTAGGGCTAAACCGAAACTCAGGTTCCAAGGCACTGAAATCTTGCCAGCAGTTTTCTCAAAGTGATGGCTCCAAATGCTGAAAATCTCATGAGATAAGCTGTTCTTCTGAGCATTCCTCCATCATGGGCTGTATGAGAATGAGCTCCAGCAAATAAGGGGCCTTTTTGTTTTGCAATCTGTGCAGATTTACAGCACTGATAAGGACCAAAAGTTTTGTGTCCCGGCTTTATGATCTTGCATATTATCAATTGCAGATGTAAGTAAGATCCTGTTTCTAAGGATACTGTGATTTAAAAATATTATTATAGAACTGCAGAGTATTATTATGCTCGTGTATGTATGTGAAATTGTTTTGTATCATTTAAATAAGATAATTTATTTAAATCTATAGAGGACATTTTGTTTTGTTCTACATATTTACAGTCACCTTCGCAGCAAAACTAAGCTAACAAGGCAAATGCAAGTCAGCGGGATGGAAGAAATGAGTACATGTGGAACTGGGAAATGTGAAACTCTGTTCTTTGCTTTTCTATAGACACTCCAAGTGGCCTCAAGTTAGTCATGCCAATTCTCTATTGGTTTCACACTTGGCAATAACATTTAATTGCCACCCTCACAAGGGCATCATATTGATGACACTTTTGACCATCCTCATAGCTTGTAAAGATGTCTGCAAGAAAAAGTTCTCTCAAAAATATCACCCACTCATCTGAACTTTTTGATTCCAGTTGTAGGTTCGTAGTACAAAGCTATGAAACTTTGTCTTAGTTCTCCTCCAATAATTATGCAAGGATGGAAGACTAAGTGATGTCAGTAACTCTCAGTTCAGGTCAGTTTGTGCAATAGAGAGTTAACATTTAAGCATAAGATTTCATATTACAGAATTATTTGGGAGGTAATCTTCCTTATCTGCTGAGACCTTTTCAAGAACTTTGTAATTCAGGGTTGAAAATGAAATCAAGGATTTTCTAACAAGTTTGTATGTGGCAAAGTGGGGATTGGCCTCTTCTCTCATGTAACTAGTGATAGGACAGGAGGGAATGACCTCAAGTTGCACAAGGGAACACCGTTCCTAGAGGTGTTCAAGAAACATTTAGATATGGTACTAAGGGACGTGGGGAAATATTGGTGGTAGATGGGTGGTTGGACCAGACAATCTTGGAGGTCTTTCCCAATTTTGGTGATTCTATGATTCTATAATTCTACATAAATCAATGAAGTCCTATTCAATGGCTAGAGCTTCTGTATACTACTTAATACTGAAAACGCAGTAACAATATCTACAATAACTAGATAAAATATGATGTATTCTACACAATATTAAATAGAAAATAGAAAAATCTTTTAAATTATTTTGTATGCTTCAATTATTTTATATATACCAATGAAATTTTAAATCCTATACTGCTAAACTGCTAAATAACAGTGCCTGAATAAACATATTGCTTAATATTTTTTATCAGAGTGACTGGTTGCAGAGGCAGACTGCTATTGTTAAGCCCAAGCAGCAAGTACTTCACTGATTCATTTTGTGCCTGTGGAACTTTTTTTTAATTTTTTTTTTTTTTTTTTTTTTTTTTTAAATTTAAAAGATGCAAAAAAGATTTATAATTTAGCTTAGGGTTGCTTGAAAGCCTGCTCTGTTTGGTTACCAGTTTCAAACACATATGGTACAACTCATATTGCTGCAAGTAAAACAAGACTGACTGTTGAATGAGCATAACACTGTAATAGCAGAATGTCTGATTTAGCCCTTTTAACTCAGATCTGCTCACAAGCCAAAATCAAGTGGGAAACAATTAATGCCTGTCAGAAAATGATTTCCCCTTCCCCTGAGAAAATCTAAAAATGCAAAAGAAAAAAAAAATTCAGCTGAAAAGTATTAATTTTGTTTTGGAGATGCTGTTCCAATACCTCATGGGAATTGTAGTTCATATGCCTCATGTCCCAATTTCGTTTCAATGACTTAATCCCTTGTTAGACTGTCTCTTGCCCTCATCCTTCCATGAATAATTTTGTTATATCATAGAGGATCCCACCATTTGCAACCTGGAATATACAGGAAACCCTCTGAGGGAACTCCACCCATAAATGGCACGGAGCGTTTGTGGCTCTGAACAACGTATGTCAACTCTGCAAACTTTGGGTAATTCTGTGATTTGAATCAGAAGCCACAGATAACATTCTCCTCTCTGAGTTAAATTCTTAAGTTTACCACACTGCAGAATAAGGCAGCTCTGGATACTCCTCTTTTTCATTTCCTAGAATAAGAATAGCTAAGATTCTGAGGTAACGTCCGTGATGAAACCCTTAAGTAAGCTGAATGATGCACTTGAATAAGGTGAATGATACAGAAACCATAGTGCCAAAGCACACTACACCAGATAGTTTTCAGCATTTCTTGTCAAAGTTGCAGGTATGCACAAAATCTCTCAGGTCACAGATGTGAATTCTTCCTCATGAGCCCTTTGGAGGTATAAGGTGTTATGGCCTTTGTCCACAAAAGCACAATTGTGTGGATTACCATAGAGTGCTTTAAAAGTATCATTCCTTATGGGGGAGGAAAAGAGAAGGACACTATCTCGGAGATGGGGGCATGATAGTCATTGTTGTGATTAGGAAGAATAGCAGCCTGGGGATCTTTTTAAACTTGGTTATTCTTCGGTTTGGAAAATGACAAGCCTGAAGTAAATTGGGATTTAGATGCAGAAGCTTGTTTACAGCAACATGCAGTCTAATTTCTATTCTGTAAAATTCTGGTGGAAACAAAGACAATCCTTTTTTTCCTATGTTGCAATGAAAACAGCATGGTGATCTCAGTAAAATATGGCTGCTATTTTTCTATTAGTGATATATATGCACATCCCATATATCCCTATTGGGCATTTCCCCAGCTTGTCTACACCATCTAAATTTAAAGAATTCTCAAACTCTTCTTGCTCCTTGGGCTTGTATACTGTCTCTGTTGATCCTCCTACTTGTTTTCCCTGCCCATTGACTTAGAATTCACTTCTGGACTCTCCACAGCTGTGCCAGCAGAAAACAAGAAAACACGAATACGAAAACAAACAAACAACCAGCAACAATCATGTAGAACTGCAGGTAGACATGGCATAAACAAAATACAGCCCAAAGCAAGAGACTGAGTATTCATAACAGTGGCCATGGCTCCACATCTAGCCCAAAGAGGCTCAGTTGGTGCATCAGTCCTCTTGGGCTCTCTCATATGTAGGTGTTGCTGGTTTTCTTAATAATATTGTGTGTTAGGAAAGAGTGGAAATAGATCTGGAGACTGGCTGTGCTCTTGCACATCTCCTCCTTTTCTGGCTGGTAAAGCTACAGAGGCTTAGCAAAATTAGGCTACAACCAGACCCAATAGTTTGTGTACAACCAGAAGCAGAGCACCAGACCCAACAGTCTGTGAGGCTATGCCAACCAAAGCTTCCAAAGTAGGGTGTAGAAACACATTTTCCTCTATCCTCCACTGAGAAATCTTCAGATATCCTTGGTAAAGACAGAATCAGGCAGTTTGCAAGAAACAAGATGTGTGTAAAAGGTAATAAATAGGTGACTGAGAACGGAGGTGAAAGGGAAAGCGTTAGGTATTGGCAGGGCCCAAACAGAAGAGGTCAAAGAAACTACCAGCACTATTTATGCTTTTGTGCTACTATCCTATAGGAGCAATTGAGATTTCCAGCCTTGCTACAGGTAACTCAGATAGAGAAAGCACTGCAGTGGGAGCTCAGTGAGGAATATGCCTTGTTGTAATCATGTTGCAGTTAACAAGAAACAACTATTAAAATACAGGAAATTCAGGCTTAAGGTTAAACTTAAAAGGAACTTGAGACAGATGTTATGTCATGACTTCAAAGAATAAGTTCTAGTAAGGTTTATTACAGAACTACAAATCACAGACACAGCCTGCCTAAGGCTGGCAGAGCCCTGTGGGCCCATCAGGACCCACCCCCATTCCAGCAGGGCCACCCAGAGCAGGGTGCCCAGTCCCATGGCCAGGCGGACTCTGGAGATCTCCAAGGAGGAGACTACACAGACTCTGGGCAGCCTGTGCCAGTGCTCCAGCACTCACACAGCACAGAACTGCTGCCTGATATTTGGATGGAGCCAATATAAGCCAGATTCATACAATCAAAATCCAATGCAAGCCAATGAAGTTTTTTAAATTAGTGAGAGGAAGCCATTGCTATGTTGGATATATAAGAGAGTCCAGTTTTTAATTTTCCGAGGTTCTCCAAACACACTGGCTTAAGGTGTGTTAGATATCTTAATGAGTAACTACCACTGTAGAAATTTGGACGTTTTTCTTTTTTAATGTATCTATATTTATATCCATTTAAAATGACACATTTAGATGTTTTTGATTTTAAGCTGTGCACAGATTCATTCTATAAATTTTTAGGTAGTTTGTCTTCATTTACTTTTCTTGATCATCTTCCTCTCATTTTATTCCTTTTAAGATTCTTTAGATTTTTTTTCCCTGCTGTATGATACTATGTGAAGCAGGAGCAACAATCAGAAATGGCCCAGTCATTCTTGTATAGTAACACTCAATTCCAGATCCTTTCCATTCAGTTCTAGTAGAGTCCCATGGAAGTCATCCACAGTCTTTTTAGGTTCAAATCCATAAATTGAGGCACTTTGCTATTAGTCTGCTACTTTTATCTTCTAATATTTGGAAGAGCCAATAAAAACATCTTCTGTGGGTGTTATGGTGGATGCAGATTGACCAAATGGAAAAGAGAAATTCTTGCTTAGAGAAACACTATCTGAGGAGTCCCACAGAGTCTTTCATTATCTCTTTTGTGTGTGT
>NW_024884806.1:0-19011 GCF_019232065.1 Centrocercus urophasianus | reverse complement strand
TCACAAGACCACGAAGACCCAAGTGGAGGATCATGCGGCAGTGGTATGGGACAGTCTTCCTTCACTGCACAGGGCATCCCTACCCCCACACTCACCCCAGTCAGTCCACAGACAGAACACTAAGTGTGGCTGGAGCTGGAGATCTTGGCTAAGAAAACAAAACAAAACAGCATGCTAATTACAAAGAGCAGGGCCACTGGAAAATGAGATTTTCTGTATGTACAGAGGGGTAGGAAGCCTGTGGAAGCTACAGAGTGAAGGGAACTGGAAGTATTTTCCCCAGTGGAATTTCTGGTTAAAATCGTGTTGGGGGAGGATGAAACTGAAATAGAGTTTGGTTGCTGCAGGAGCTACTTATTCAGTCTTTAAAACAAAGAGACTTGAATTAAACTATGACACTTGAGAACTGCTGGTTAGATAGGAAAGTTAGAAGCTAGACCATTCTTTGAGATTTTGTAGTCTAAAATTCAGAAACAATGGGTGACACACCAGTTACTGTATTTACCAGGAGCACCAAAGTCTTTAATTGGTAAAAATTAGAGGCAGAAATAAAATTTGAAGATGGAAAGATAAAAGTTTTGATCCAGAGTCTAAATTTGTCCAAGCCACAGTATTACTGTTACAAGAATCTAGGCCACTAAAAAAAGGAATTTCACCCAAAGAGGAAGTTGCAGTGTTGCCCTTTGTCTTGGCAGGGAGGTGCCTGGAAGATCAAAGAGAGCTGAGTTGGTAAGGATGGACCTAAAGCCAGGATTAGTACAGGTAAGGCTGAAACAATATTCTATAAAATTATAAGCTAAGATGGGGTTGGCACACAGAAATTCAGACAAGTTAAAACATAATTTACTAAGGGAATTTGAGTCAAAGTATAACCATCCAATTTTGCATATTAAAAAAATTCTTCCTCGGTGATTTTGTCTCACAAGAATTACTGGAGTCACAATAGAATACTTTCATCTTTTGCCTCGAAGTGTGCAAGGACATTTTTCTTAGATTCCACATACTTTGTTTTTGAAAAATGGCTTGTTGTTTTTAAAAAGTAGAAATAATCTGAGAAGGAAAACAAATTTATATTACTAATTATAGCAGCAAAACACAATTTAATTGGGATTGAAGCTAATAAATCAAATAAATGAGAGTTCCTGAAAACTGTAGTTGTTACTCTGATCCTCTAGGGAGCAAATAGATAGCCTTGTGACTTCCAAGCAGTTTTACATTTCTCTCTGAATGGGAAATGGAATAACAACTCTTTGGGAACTGTAGTTCATTATTCTGTTCTGAGAATCACATACCCAGGACTATCAACAGTCCACAGAACTGCAGCATTAACTCCCAGTATGCTACATAATGCTTTGATATCTGTAGCAGAAACACTAGGTCACAGCCTGAAACAATGACTGAGCACCTACTAGAAGGCAGGGCCAACCCAGGGGAGCTCAGGTGGCAAGCAATGAATCCGACTGACTGGAAGGGGTGGAGCCAGGATCCACCCTCTCCCAGATCTTACATAAATGTTGGCAGTGGAGGCAAAGGTGTCTCACTGGAGGTCCCTGGCTTTTTGAGTCCTTCTGAAGGTAAGCAGCTTTGTTCCTTTGTTTTTGTATCCCTAGCTGTTGCTTTGGGGCTTCTCCTCTCTTGTTGCAGCCTGAGACTCAGCTACCCTACTGTCTTTACTGTGTTTTTCCATCACATTCTAGCATTATGATATGGAATACTAATAACAAACCTCAAAGCTACGATGTTACGTCCCTTGTTCCATTTCACTATGTTATGCTTAATGTATATACAAACAACGATTAACATGCATTAAACACACACACTCACGTATGTACACATATATAAACACACATAGAATTACTGCACTCCCCTAATATCAAATTCCCTCGTGGTACACGTTGAACATCCCCATCTTTCTGTGTTACCCAATGAGCGGATCCAGGTCCTTGAGCAAAAACAGTTCCACAGAGAGATTTGCCCCTGCCTGAAGCTGAGAAAACTCAAACTGCTTTTCCCAGCATGCTCTTTACATGTAGTAAGGGACCTTATCTCTCTCTACAGTATGTAGGGAGATGGATTGGGCAGGACCATCTCGTATGGAGGAATGCTGCCTCCCTGGGGCCTAGGTCAAGGACGTAATTATAAAGATTCCAGATCTGGTGATTCCAGATCTGGTTCACCACTCTGATTACTACCCATTACTGATAGTTCAGGCAGGTAGTGATGAAGTAGTTCAGAGAAGCCTGCAAACTACCAAAAAGACTTCAGGATTTTAGGGCCGTTGTTTGAGGGAGCAGAACAACAATTAATATTTGCATCTATCCCTTCCCGGGCAGCAAGGGATGCAGAGTGAGCTTGGAAAACCCAAGTAATTAATAAATGGAGGAGAAGTTGGTGCTGCCACAGGAACTTGGGGTTTTTTGACCATGGGGCAATTTACTCAGCACCTGGTCTAATGCCTGCCGATGGTTGTCACTTGTTTCTAAAATTTAGTGAACAGTGACAAAATTACTTTGGAAAGGAAATCATTTTATTGTACTATGCATTACAAGTAGTAGGAGATGGAGTTACAGGAATTTCTTTAGCTCAGATGATATAAACATAATTCTGCAAAATCAGAGGGACTACTCTTTCAACTGTACACTTTCTGTTTACATAACTTAGACATTATTATTGTATAATCCCATCATTACTTGTGACCCACTTCCTTTTGTCCCTTTTTACTGCATGATTATGACAAAAAGCCAATTACAGAAAATAGATTTCAGCATCTATGTGTTACATAATCTCAATTTACTTAGATGACAGTGCAGTCTCAGGAAAAAGAATGACTGCAAAAAAAGAGGATGACTAATATGAAACAACATTTAAGTAAAAATCTCATCTGCAGGCAAAAACCTACTTTATCATTCCAGTAAATATTAAATGGGTGATTAGTGCTACTTAAACAAGTGATAGCAATTATGAAATCTATTCTGATGAACAGAAAGAAAGTAAAAAATTGTTTGGCAATTTTTCAGAAAAATCATTACATAAACTCTAGGATAAAACCAAACAGTGATCTGAGAAAATGACCTGATTCATAATAAACATTAGGGAGACCATCAAAAAACTGTTTGGACTACTAAACAAATAAACAGTTCCCAAATCACCAACCCCCATCTCTCTGTTTCACCAGAACTTCTCATAGGTGGTGGAAAGCAGCTTGGCAATCCCCAGTGCCACTTCCCCTGGTACCCTCAGGTGGATCCCATCTGGCCCCATGGACTAGCAACAATCCCCAGGTGGAGCAGCATGTCTCTTTCCACCTGAACTGTGGGAGGTTTATTTTGCTCCTTAACCCAGGCTCCTAGGTCGGGAGGCTGAGTACCCTGAGGATAACTGGTCTGACTACTATAGACAGAAGACAAGAAAGTATTGAAAATCTCATCCTTTTCTTTATTCCTCACTGATCATAATACCCTGTTACTTCCAATAAGGGATGGAGATTCTCCTTGGTTCTCCTCTTACTGTTAATGTATTTATAAAAACATATTTTGTTGTCTTTTGCTACAGTGGCCAGGTTGAGCTCATGCTGGGCTTTTACCTTTCTAATTTTTTCCCTGCATATCCTATCAATTTCCTTGTGCTTTCCAGAGTTGCTTGTCCCTTCTTCAATATGAGGCGTACAGCTTTTTTCTCCTGGAATCTCATAAGAAGTTCCCCATTCATCCACAGTGGTCTTCTTCCCTTCCAGCACATCTTACAAGAAGATAGTCTGCTCCTGTGCCTGCAAGGCTTCCTTCATGATAAACATCCAGCTTTCCAAGACCCCTTTGCCTTTCAAGACTGAATCGCAATGGACCCTCCCTATCAACATCCTGTATAATTCAGAATCCGTCTTCTGGAAGTCCAAAGTAACAGTTTTGCTGACCTTACTCTTGTCTTCACCAGTAATAAAACCTCTTCTATCTCATGGTCACACTGCCCAAGACAGATCCTGACAACCGTATCTCCTACCATTTCTACTTTGTGAACAGCATCTCCATTGGTAGGCTCTCTTACCAGCTATGTCGGGAGGTTATCTTCCCCACACTCCAGGAAACCCCCCTGGATTCCCTCCTCTGTGCTGTATTGTATTTCTATCATATATCAGGGAAAGTGAAGAACTGTTGATGGCAGAACTTCTGCAGGTAGCTCATAGAATGCCTTATCTATCTCTTCATCCTGGTTAGGCAGTCTATAACAAAATCCCAACAAGATGTCAGCCTTGTCTTTCACCTGATCCTTATCCGCTTGACCTTATCATTCCAACCCTGAGCTCTGCAACATCAAAACATTAACTTAGAGAGTCACACCACCATCCTTGCTTAGGTGTTTGTCCATTCTGAAGTGCTTATAGCCATTCATTGCAGAACTCCCATTGTGGGAATGAGCCCGCCTCCCATCATTTCTCCCCGCAATGTTTCAGTGAAAGCAAAAAAAATTCTAGTCCTCCCTCCCATAATGGCTTGCAACTCCTTCCATTTGTTGGCCATGCTGTGTACACTGGTGTAGATGCACTTCTAAAAAATCCCATGATGGCACCAAACACTTAGCCATGTATTTATCAGACAGGTTTTCCTGTTCTTCTCAGTATCCCTCTCTGTCACTGAAGAGACAGGAAAACAAGAACCTGTATTCCGGCCCCTCTGATAACCGCCCCAATTCCCTGATGTCCCTTTGGATAGCCATCAGGCTTCTCTCAGTGACTTCGTCACTGCCAGCCTGAGCTATCAGTAAAGAATAATAATCAAAAGGGCAAACAAGGTCAGGAAATTTCCTAGTAATATCCCTAACCCATGCCCCAGGGAGTCAGCACACTTTCCTACGAGTAGGGTCTAGCCAACATATTGTGCCCTCAATATCCCTCCCTCAAATTCTGAGGGATATCTATAATTGTCACAATTACGACAATTATGACCTTTTTTCTTCTTGGCAGATGTAGTCTTGAGAAGTAGAATTGACTGCCTTGCCCTAGATGGACATTCAGAATGTCCTTCTTGGTTCTGCGATCACCTTCTTGTTTCTCCTGGCTGTGTATTCATTATACCAGGCAGGATGCCTTTGACCTTCTTGTTACCTGAGTACATTCATGCTCAGCTGGCTGTCAACTAACACCCCTGGGTCCTTTTCCTCAGTACAGCTTTCCAGCCACACTGCTCCAAGCCTGTATCTTGTGGAGTTGTTGCAGCCAAAATGCAAAACTCAGTATTTCATCTTATTAAAGTTCTTACAATCAATCCATCAATTCTGTTTATCCTGATATCTCTATAGGGTCCTACTACACTTAGGGAACTTAATACCTCCTCCCAACTTGATGTCATCTGCAAACTTACTGAGGGTTCACTCAACCCCCTCATTCAGATCATCAACAACGGTGTTAAACAAAGTAGTTCCCAACACTGACCACTGAGAAACATCACTAGTGATTAGTCACCAGCTAGATTTAGCTCTGTTCACCACCGCTCTCTGGGCCTGGACATCCATTCAGTATTTTAATGACTAAAGTGTAAACTTTTCCAAGACATGAGCTGACAGTTTTTGCTCAGAGAATACTTTGGAAGATAGAGTCAAACGTTCTACTGAAGTCTAGGTAAATTATATCCACAGATTTTTACCTTGTCTACCAGGTAGGTCACCTAATCATAGAAGATTCAGTTGGTCATGCATGAGCCTGGCTGATGGTGGTTGGGTTTGTCTGTTGGTTTTCATATGTGATTTTGTTGAACCTTTCTGCTTTATTTATCTGTGCCAAGGTTTACTGAAAACATAACAGATAGATACAGCTAGATAGTTTAGACACAAATGAAAAAGCTGTTGTTGAATTGCAGTGTAAGCCTTCAGGAAAACAAAACAAGTATAGCAGTAACAAATCTCCTATATTAAGAGTCAGGTTTCACATTTTATCACTTGTAATGAAATTATGAAATTACAGATTTCATGTATAATTCTATTTGTCTCTGCAGTTACGTGATCTCTGGAGATACTGTTTAAAAATCATCTGTGCACTGCTGAATGTTACTATCATCATTATATGGTTTCTCTGTTTGTACTGATAAATTCATGTATCTCTGCTTAACAAGGTACATGTAGCAACAATATGAAAAAAAAATTCTTCCATACTAGGAGTCTGTTAGCAGTCCTTGCTCCAAGTATAAACCTGTTGCATTTGTTTAGTTGGGTGCTAGTAATGTAAAAACAGAGTCATATCTTGCTAAAAAGTAGTTTGTGGAAATGCTGCTACTTAGTCCTCTTAATCTGAAAATAAGTACCATTTGGGACTTCTACGCAGTGTTACGTTGATGTCCTTTACACAGACCTTTTTATAGGAGCAAACGAGCTAAGAGATTACTGTCAGAATTTATCAAATGTGATAATACTCACAAGTCCCATTTCACTAGCAAAGAATACTTAGCCTGAAAAGCAACTTCTAGAAATTTATGTTGTAATCCTTGTTAAAGGAGCCTTAACTGAAGTAGTCAGGTAGGAGAGAGAGGGCCGTGCCCAACAGGTAGTGGTTAATGAAGTTAAGTCCAGCTGACAACCCATTTCAAGCGGTGTTCCCCAGAGGTCAGTACTGCAGCCCATCTTGTTTAATATCTTTACTGATGACTTAGATGAGGGCATTGAGTGCACCCTCAGTAAGTTCGCAGATGACAACAAGCTGGGAGGTGGTGTTGATCTGCCTGAGGGTAGGGAGGCCCTTCAGAGGGATTTAGATAGGCTGGATCACTGGGCTGAGGTGAGTGGGAGGAGGTTCAACAAGGTGAAGTGTCGGGTCCTGCACTTTGGGCACAACAACCCCATGCAGCGTTATAGGCTTGGGGATGAGTGGCTGGATGAGTGTGAAGAAGAGAAGGACCTGGGGGCGTTGGTTGATGCTCGGCTGAACATGAGCTGACAGTGTGCCCAGGTGGCCAAGAGGGCCAATGGCATCCTGGCCTGCATTAGAAATAGTGTGGCCAGCAGGAGCAGGGAGGTGATCATCCCCTGTACTCAGCACTGGTGAGGCCGCACCTCGAGTACTGTGTCCAGTTTTGGGCTCCTCACTACAGGAAAGACGTTGAGGTCCTGGAGCGTGTCCAGAGAAGGGCAACGAAACTGGTGAGGGGTCTGGAGCACAAGTCTTATGAGGAGGGGCTGAGGGAGCTGGGATTGTTTAGTCTGGAGAAGAGGAGGCTCAGGGGAGACCTCTACAACTTCCTGAAGGGAGGTTGTGGTGAAGAGGGCTTTGGCCTCTTCTCCCAGGCAACAAATATAACCCGGGGAAATGGCCGCAAGTTGTACCACAGGAGGTTTAGATTAGACATAAGGAAGAACTTTTTCTCTCAGAGAGTGGTCAGGCACTGGAATGGCTGCCCAGGGAGGTGGCAGAGTCATCATCCCTGGCAGTGTTCAAAAGACGTCTGGATGAGGAGCTGCAAGATAAAAAAAAAAAATTGTGGTAGCAATGGTAACGAGAAGACGGTTGGACTAGATGATCTTATAGGTCATTTCCAATCTTGTGATCCTATGATCCCATGATGTGTGGACTGTTTGATGGACAAAGAACTGGCTGCAGGATTGAGTCCAGAGAGTGGTGGCCAATGGCTCACTATGTGGATGGAGATAAGTAATGAATGTTGTCTCCAAGGAGTCATTACTGGGACTGATACTCTTCAATATCTTCATGAATTTCATTGACAATGGAGTTGAGTGAACCCTCAGCAAGCTTGCTGATGGCACCAAGCAGTTGACACAGCTGAGGGATGGAGTACCACCCAATCTTTAGTGGGCCCAGTTGAAGCCCTCATGAGGTACAACAAATCCAAATGCAAGATCTTGCATCTGGTTTGAGGCAACACTCACTACGAACACAAGTTGGTGGATTGAAAACGTTGAACAAAAGCCTGCCAAAAAGGACTAGGGGGTACTGGTGGATGGGAAGCAAGACGTGAGCCACCAGTGTGCGCTCACAGCCCAGCAAGCTAACCATATCCTGGGTTGCATCAAAAGCAGCACGGCTAGCAGATTGAGGGAGATGATCCTGGCCCACTACTCTGCACTGTTGAGACCTCACCAGGAGTACAGCATCCAGATATGTATTCTTCAGTACAGGAGAGATATATACCTGTGTTGGAGCACATCCAGAGGAGGCTAAGAAAAATGATCCAAGAGATGGAACACCTCTCCTATGATAAGGAAGAGCTGGGACTCTTCAGTCTAGAGCAGAGAAAGCTCCAAGGTTACCTGAGAGCAGCCTTTCAATATCAAAAGTGAAGCTACAGGAAAGAAGGAGACAGACTCACGAGCAGGGTCTCTGGTGACAGAACAAGGGGAAATGATTTTAAGCTTGAAAGAAGGGAGATTTATGTTTTCTTTTACTGTGAAAGCGGTGAAGCACTGGAACAAACTGTTCAGAAATGTGGTGGATGCTCCATCCCTGGAGACTTTCAAAGTGAAGTTGGATCTGGCTCTGGGCAATCTGATCCAGGTGTGGATGTCCTGGTTCACTGTAGGGGACCTTGACCAGATGAACTTTAGAAGTCCCTTCCTGACTCCAAGGATTCTATGATTCTGATTATGGTAACGCTTATAGTGTTACCATAAATAGGTAACACCAAATGTGCTCAAATATATTCAAAAAAGAAGTTATACTATTTCCCTTCACAGATTCCACACAGAGAAAATTTAGATAATAAACATCTGTGCTATAATAAAAAAGCTTATCTATCAAGTCCTTTTCCTTAGGGTTTTGAAAAACTACTTGTCAGTGGTCAGTGTCAGTCTGAATTTCAGAAGGTTTCTCATTAATGCTTTTTTTTTTTTTTCCTAAATAGAATGGCAGTGAATGTTACATTAGTTCGAAGAGATTTAAGCTCCACCTCATCAAAATAAACATTTTCCTGCATCCACATAATTTCAGTTATTGGTACTCAAGGTATGGGTTAGCAGCATGCACCAAGTGTTAAGCCTTACTGAGTTCAGTGAGAATTACAACTCGTCCATTCAGTACAGCTATAAGATGATATATAAGACATACTGGCAGTTGCAAGTGAATAGAGCAATCCTTACAAAGTCAAGGTGTGGTAGATAAGGATTCAGAGACATAGTAGCCAGACAAACCATTTTCTGATGAAACTAATGAAACACAGGTTATTTCATGTGGAAAAAGAAATATTTTGATGCTTGAATTTGAAAAGAAAGTTTTTCTGGTAATAAAATATCCAGAGAATTAAGAGCCAGTAAAAGTGATTCTGGTCACTTTGCAGGTTTTGCTATGGAGATGAAGAGATACTAGACATAAAAATCCTGCAAGACACAATACATCAGTGCATCCTTAAATACAGAACAGCAATAAATTCACATTATCTCCAAACAACCTCAGGGCCTTGCAATAAACACTAGTCAAAACATTCCCATTAATGTATCAAAGCTCCTCTGCCTAGGGCTGCACAGTATATGATATTCTAGTAGCAACCCAGCAACAAACAGCAGTATACATACTATTCTAATCACATTTCACATTCCTAAAGTGTTCCCATAACTGTACATTGAAAACATATTTTAAATATAATTTAAATTGGCTTAATATAATTTAATTCAATATAAGTACTTAAAAAGAGGAGAAGAAGCCACTCATCTAGCAAACGCTTCTGTAAGCTTTCACTCAAGATCTTACTGTGTACCCAAGAGGACAGAAGCAGCAACTATCACACTGAAAAGGAAAAAAAAAATCTTTTCTAACGTATTTCAAAAATATTGCTTAAAGTCATAAGAAAGAAAAAGATGGATTTTGAGGAAAAACAACAGTGATAGTTTTTGCAAAGCAAATAATTCTTGTATATCCTAGTAGAATGGGTATATACTAGAATTCATTCCTTCTTCACTTTCAGTTACAATACACACGTTCTTTGTATTCTCGGGCTACATGAGAGATACTGTTTAGGACTCCTTCTCAAAGCTTGCTATGAGAGACTATGTGCGATCCCTTATCTCAAAGATGTCAGAGCCATCTGGCACTTTGTCTCAAGGCTTACATGAAAGCCCACAGTTATTTCCTGTCTTGCCAGTCCCGCCTATGCATGATTGCCAGGGGCAACGAAGATAAGACCAGAAAGAAAAACTAGTTCTGACAGGGTCCAGGGTATGGCCAAGCAGCCTTGTAGGCGTGGGTCTCCAAGGAGTGCTGTGTCCAGGTTTGGAGCCCCCAGTACTAGAAACACAGAGCTGTTAAGGAGGGTCCAGAGGAGAGCCACAAAGATGATCAGGGGGCTGCAGCACCTCCCCTACGAAGACAGGCTGAGGGAGCTGGGCTTGGTCAGCCTGGAGAAAAGAAGGCTGCAGGGTGACCTCACTGCAGCTTTCAGGACCTAAAGGGAGCCAACAGACAGGAGGGGAATCAACTCTTGGAAAGGGTTGATAACTGCAGGACAAGGGGAAATGGTTTTAAGTTGAGGGAGGGAAGATTGAGGTGTCAGGGGGAAGTTCTTCACAGAGAGAGTGGTGAGGTGCTGGAACAGCTGCCCAGAGAGGCTGTGGATGCCCTGTCCCTAGAGGTGTTTGAGGCCAGGTTGGATGGAGCCCTGGGCAGCCTGGTCTAGTACTAAATGTGGAGGCCCTGCATGTGGCAGGGGGGTTGGAGATTCATGATTCTTGAGGTCCCTTCCAAACCAGGCCATTATGTGATTCTGCGAGATTGACCAGCTGAGAGGGAAAACATATGCTGCACATACAGACATATGCTGTTGCCTAGGAATCCAAGATTGCCAACAATGCTAAAGGACAGTATAAATGACTCTTCGAATAAAGGGCTTGAGAGAGACAGAAAGAATCCTTCCCACTGACATGAGGATATTCTCATACCAATGGAATGCCACTGGAATCCACAGAAATGACTATCTCTTGCTTTCTATAAAGAACCCTTGCTTTTATTTCTTATATTTTCACTATTGACTGAGTTATTCAATATCATATGTGCTTCAGTATTAAGAATTGCTCTAATTTGCATTTCTGTTTTCATTTTGTCTCCCTTGGTTTCTCCCTTAAATTTACTTTTGTCTGTAAACAACTATACTCAGGTATGGAACTGATGGAACACAGGAACTATGTAGCAGGATCTATACCTTTCTCTCACAGATAAAAAAGAATTGAAATATACACATCCAAAGGGGAAAGACAGAGTACTGTGCAATAGGATTTCTAAGCATATTCTCTATTTTCAGGATTACTGCAGTCACTACAGCTAGGAAGAATATGAATTTGAGTTTAAATTTCCTATGCTGGCTATGCTTGTCTCATGGAGTCTGACTTGGCCCTCATGCTTGTAGGATCTGCCTTACAGAGTCACTGTGTACAAGAAATTTAACAAACAAACAAACACACACACACACACACACACACACACACACACACACACACTGGGAACCCCTTCACCAACCCATTTCCACACTGGCAAGTCTGTCTCATAATGCTACTACAATTGTCCAGAAACCTTTCTTCATGCTCAGGCACCTTCCCTGTCTTTGCAACATACTGACAGTTAATAAGTAGAGTACATTCAAGATTAAACAGGTGAGAATATCACTTCATAAAAAAAAAAAATTCACTTCATAAAATACATTTTTCCTGTTTAGGAAAGTTAAAGTCAATACTCCAGTGATGTGGGGTTTTTTGTGTGTTTTGTTGTTTTTTTTGTTTGTTTGTTTGTTTTTGGACAATCTGGGATAGCTTGCAATTTTTATACTATTCTAAAAATGCAGGACATTCACAGCAGCTGTGCTGCATCTAACAGCTTGTGAAGCAAGTGCAAACACAAAGTGCAGATTTCTGCACAACTCATCACATACTGCTATAGATTATAATCATGTTCTGCAACAAAAATAATTTTTGCTGAATTCAGTAAACATTTCTAATTGCTAATAAATAGATAAATGAAATATTTCCTTACAGAAAAGCTGTCAATATTTCTGCATTAAGATACAATATAAGAATAAATCTTTCTATAAAGCCCTCAGAAATACTGACTGTTTTGGAAACAGTTACAGCTTGGACAAAAATCACCAAACCACATACTGCTGAAAGACTTTTCCTTCCAGGGTATTAAGAATAGATTATTCCTGTTTTATTAAGCTTTATATATCTCTCAGCTTCATAGTTTTCTTTCTCATTCCCTTGTGAGAAATTGATAATTTCAGTAGTAGTTCCTTAAGATTTTTCTACCTCTAAGATAATACAAACACTAAAGGCTACAAGTATTTTTATATACATAAGAGCCCTTGAAAGTAAAACCTTTTATATTTAAAGTTTAAGCATGAGCTTTATTTCCTCCCAAGATAAACAAGATCCTCACAACCCATTCCTAAAAAAAAATCTAAAGCAGTACCCGATATTTTCCTCTTCACTCCTGCTTCCACCCATCCCCAGCTTTTCATTTTCAGAATCCAGTGTGCCACATAGAGAATGCTTTTTCAGTAAGTTTCAATGCTCTAATAAAAAAACAAGTCTGCCTGTATATACTCCACATATTAAGAAAGTTCCTGTAACACAAACCAAACCACAGACCTCATGCTGCATCTTTGATGTTCATTTTTAATAGACCATAAAAGACAGATCTGACAAAAGCAAATCTAAAGCATAACAAAACTAAAGCTTGTCTTATTTGACAGTACTCCTCCAATGAAATGTAGTAGTTAATCAATTCAATTTGGTTTCAGAAAGAATTCTGCTGTTCTCAAAGTACACTTTTTCAAAAGACCATCAATCTAAATGAACTACTATGAGAACAGACATGTCAAATAATAGCTGTCATTTTTTTTTTCCAGCAGAATAGAAGCAACTGTTTTCAAAAAGAAGGAACTTAGCAGCTTATCTTTGAAAGCATAAAAACAAACAAACAAACAAACAAACAAACAAAAAAACAAAACAACAGGACCAAGTTATATATGCTTCTCTCTAAAATTATTACAGCATATAGATTTCTGTAACTTCAATATGGAAAACATCACATACATTAAAAACACACACACAAAGAACAAGCCACTTTTCAAAATAAAATATTAGAGAAGAATTTTCAGAACTATTTCTGTGCCTCACTTTTATTCTATGTAAATTGAAACAGGGGAATAACAACAACAACATTAAGTTGCTATGCATCTTTAATAACTGCTATCATCCCAAATAAAATATTACTAAGGCCTAGATAGGACTCCTGGCAACAGCTACAACTTGAATTACCACATTTTGAGCTGTTCTGTCCTCACAAATACCATACCAATGAATTATAGAAGCATATAGACCCTAAAAATGCAATCAATCAACATGATTACAGCATACATTTTCATTGCATACCAATGACTTACCCAGATATTTCCATCCTGATGGTAAGGCTTCCAGTTTCTCCCTGTATCACTACAGAGCATCCGATACTGAGTAACCCAGTCAGAACTGCTATACCTGCCTTGAGTTGCGATAGCACTGATCTGCTTCCTATTACCAAAATCCACCTGCAGCCACTGATAATGATCACTGTCTGATGGAGACCAGCCTCCTGCACCTGTTGGGTTGAAACAGAAGAGAGACGTAGACCTCAGACACTTACTTAGGAGGGAACACACTGTGAAGATGTTGATTGCTGGAAGGCAGACCAGCTGTGAGAAGTATAATAGAAAAAAGCATACACATATAAAAGAAATATGATTGCTTTTTTAAAAAAAATGCGTCTTTAGTATAAATTCAAATGCATTAACTTGACTTAATCATTTTATGATGTAGTTATAATGATTTAATGGGCTGCTTGCTAAAGACTCAGTATCTTTATTATGCCGTAATTACACTTTATTAGTTTTTGCCACATTATAATTTTTCAAAGGCTGACTAATTTGCCATGAAATTCTTTGTTAGTCAGTTGGCACAAATCAGTAACAATCTCTGGATTTCATAGGCACTTGAAACAGCATTTCACATTAAAGAGATAATACTGATCAAGGGTCTGCCCTCCAGGGCAAGATACAGGCTGCATTCCTACCCTGGGTCAACTGCAGCTAGCACTGGGGTATGACCCAGCTGACATTGGGCACTAAGGGGGAAGGGGAAAGGGTCTTGATCTGTCAATAAGTCATGATGAGGGTCCCCTTAGCAATGAAGACTGGAGTGTTGACCACAAGGTCAGTAAGCCATGTACTGATTATTGGAAGGACTACTGAGCCTCCTACTCCAGTAATCTCCCCCACGTTGCAAGTAGGCCACACCACTGCGGTCCTACCTGCACCTTCCAAGGCCATTCTATTCTATACCCAGTTCTAGATTCTCAGGGGCAGGGAGCAGAAGATTAGTTTCATTGCCAGTTTGGGGTCTTATCCAATTATCAGTGCCCATAGATTGGATCCTAAGCAGGGAGGCCCATGTTGTCTGTAGTATTTTCAGGGCACTGGGTCTGCCGTCTCTAGGCCTTCCATTCAGGTCCTGCCAGGGTTTCATGGCATCTCTTTGTCCACCTCTGCAGAGACAGCTTCAGGGGGGCCTTAAGAATATCACGGTAGAGTTCATAATGGGGGCCTTATGCCTGCCCCCATTGGATTATATGGCAGGTGGAATTGCCATTCAATGTTGTTTTCCTCTGCCCACACTTTATTACAGCACCAGTAAAATGCGTCCCTTGGACATTCTCAGTGACTTGAGGTGTTCTACAGGCAGCCATCAACTTGGTAAGTGCCTTGGTGGTACAGGCCTGGTTCACTCTTGGCACTGGATAGGCCTGCATTAGCCCACTTGCCATGTCGACACAAATCCGGGCATATTTTCCACCTCTCACCGAGGGAGGGGCCCAATGTAATCAACTTGGCATCGCTGGAGATGATTGTGTCTTCTAGCAAGATGGGCTGTTGTTTCAGACAACGATGTCAGTCTCATCTTAGAGCAAGTCTCACAGTCTTGGTATGTCTGGGCAATGTCAGATAGTTGTATGGGCAGTCCCCATGCTTCAGCAGCTGCCCACATTGTCTTTTGTCCAGCTGCAGGCAATGTACTCAGATGGTGAATTCTCAATCCATCAGACTCGAGCCAGTGTCGGCTTCATCCCTTCCCAGTGACTGTAGGGGTCAGTGACCAGAAACGTGGTAGACATGTACAGTCCTGTGTTTAAAATGCATTCCATATGTCTAACCACATGTCTTTGCCCTAGATTGGTTGGGCATGGATAGTCCATTCCTGGGTGGCTCACTGCTCAATCCAAAGACTGAGCCCCCGGCACACAGCCCAACTGTGCAGATGTCCAGGATACCATCACCGGGTTCCTTGGTTATGACCATCTACATGGCTCACAGTTCTGCCCATTGGCTACACTGACCATCCCCCTCTTCAACTTAACTCTCTTATAAGGAAAAAGCTGAGTTATAATTAGATTATTAAATTTATAATGCAATACAATTTTATTTTAGCGGATTCATAATGCTGAGTCAAATTTTGCAACTGACAAATGTTCATGCCTTGTAAATTAAAACTAAGTTTGTGAAAGCATTTACCTACAAATCCATTGAAAAGTTAGGTTCAGAAAATATCCATTTGGGAAAATTTGGGCGCTTAAATTTCTCTTCATTTCACTTACATTTTAAGAGAGTCATAACATTTTCTTCACATTATGTTTGACAAAATTTAAAGATGAGTGACACTACATTTAAAGTTCTGATGTGAAAGCAGATGGAAACATGAGTACTGTGCAATATATGAGACAGTCACCTAACAGTTGCTACTAAGTGAAACAAGACTTTCAGCCAATATTACAAAGAGCAGCAATCATTCTGTTGGTTGCCTGATCAAATTTTGTATCTCAGTTTTGCATTTCCTTTTCAGATTTTCCAAATAAGTAAAAAAAATATAGTCAAAAGGATGAAGGAGTATGAAGTAGGGTGCCTAGAGAAGTAGAGTTCATTCAGGTATAGTGGATCAGCATGTGAAGAGAATGATCTGGGAATTCCTCTTCCAGTTTGATTCATCAAGCTGTGTAAAGTGGGAGCTGATTTATTTGTTTATTTGTTTGTGATCTGTCTGTAAACTGCCTTGAATCAAGGATTGATAAAGGTTGGTTTTTTAAATTTGTTTGTTTGTTTTTCAAATTAATTTGGAAGAAACCTAGATTAAATACAATTCCCCACAAATCAAAGTACTTGAAATACTTTGTGTCTTCACTCAAGAAGCATTCATTCTAAAAATCTCACATCCCCGGAAATGTGCATGTGCTTGCAGCTAAGCATAATAATTAAATATTGTGTTGAATAAAAATACCTTCTTCACTAGAATGAATCTATCTGACACTGGACACAGAAAAGAGGAGATAATGATAAAATATTTAACAATTTTTTTGCCTTTTAAAAGGAGAACTGAGGTAGAAATTCAAAACTGTTTTTCGCAATAAATATGACATTTTTTAGAAATACATTTGTTTTTATAGAATAACAAATTATCTTTAGGAATGAGCAAAATAATCTAATGCAAACTTTTGGTTTTAATTATCACTGGTTACATTCTGAATTATATTATTGCATTGTTTGTATTTTTTAATGTGGTGGGAAAAAGAGACATTGGATACATCTGTAATGGTATGATATTTTACTTCATGTACTGCCTTTAATGCAAATACACTAAGAACTATGAAATCAATGTGACTTATGAATAATTGGAAATATACGACTATAAAATATTTAAAATATATTAAACATGCATACAATATAGTTTACTTTCACTAATCTGGCAAGGAGCACATATTGATAGTAGAGCTGCAACAAATAAAAATGCAGACCATATCTGTTTCCTATTTTTACACTATTCCAGAGTTTATTGGGATTAATCACACTCAATAAATAATTGACTCAGTGAAGTTAGCTAAGTCATTGGTTAGTACCATTTATACTGGATAGCACTCCACTGCACAAAAAAGACAACTAATTTCAACTTGTGCAAGAATGATTGTACATGACTTTGAGAGCAGATAACAGAGAACTGTATGTTCAACATATGTGGTACACAGATATTTATGCATTCAAGCAACCTTCATGCACAGAAAAGCCTAAGAATCTTAAACAGAAAAGCCAGCTAGAGAATGTCTGTTGATAAAGAAGGCTGTGAAAGACTTTTTTTTAACTTTTATTTTCAAAACAGCCACAGAACTTTGTTTGATCTGCTCCTACTGCAGACAGATCAAACAACATCTAACGAGTTTACTACTGAAAAAGATATACAGTGATGCAGAAGATGCACAAAACTATATTCAAAATTAGAAGAACTTGTAGAACATGGTGTAAGGGAACAATGAAGAACTTGACTCAATAACTCAAGTTTAAAAGAGGAGGTGGGAGACAGGAGCAGACAAGGCCCTGAAGAGGAGGGACAGCAAGCTTGTTTACCTACTTCATTTTATGGCAGCTTACTGAGGGGGGAGGCACATGGTCACTAGGACTGTCACCAAAAACTTCCAAATCTTCTGGAACCCTCAGCTGTGCAGATGGAAATGTGTTCCACTCCAAGCTTGGGCTCTGACCAACTGGACTATATGAAGCTGGATACTCATGTTCTGGTATTTTTGGTTGACCTACCACACATAGAACAAGATCCCAGCTAAAGACAACACAGGATCTGAGGATGTGGTGAAAAATCTCTTCTTTATTCTCTTCTTTTTCCTTTCTATCTCTTTTCACTTGTCTTTTTTAGTAGCCATTGCCTAAACATGCCTTGAATTAGCTGACTAGCATATAATGTCTGTGCCTAAGTTCCTTTCATCCACAACACTTATTGGCGCTAGAAAGTGGTCTGATTTTCCTCAAGGTAATTGGTTGGAAAGCTCAATGAATTCTCTTAGATTGTTCCTCTGAGTCCCTTGTCCTAGAATTTATTTCTGTTTTAGTCACAGTTATTCACCATCCCCTGTCTCAAATAATAATATAATAACAGTACTAGTAAGTCTAGTTTCCTGCACTTTTGAAACCAAAGGTTTCAATGGTATAAATGAAAGAAAGATGTGAAACATAACTAGGAAATGAACTATTAAAAGCTATAAGTTTAAGATCTAGGATTGGTGGTAGTTATTATTCAAAGGTTAACTCTGTGTAACTTTAGAAAAATTCTAACAGCCTTTCAGCAAGGAAACATAAAATCTCTTTTCTTTAATAACTACGTAATAATAGCCTGTAATAATAGCCTAATTCAGAGTTTGAATCTGCATACTCGTATGGGAAAAACACAAACCAAATTTTCAATGACAAATAACACTTCTAGGTCACTCTAATATTGTCAAAACAATACTTTTTGATACTTTGCTATTTTCTTTGCAACTTTCCTTACTACTTGTCATTCCTTTATATAAAAGATAAATCAAGAGAAAAAGGAAGACTTTGAAACACTGAGATCATTCATCTACTGCACTATAGAGAAAATATGGAGAGCCATTTTCTACGGTACCTTAGAAAACAATATAACAAACATCGAAATTCCATGAATCTACCCACATTGTTAGTCAACTGTTTAAGTAGGATATCAGTAGCAGTTTCCATTTTTTGATTGTTTATTTTTTCTCACTGTAGATACAGAATGTGTGTATACAGACAATAAAATGTTTAACTTTACACATAGAAAACTGAATTACAACATTGAGTGGGTCTAGTAACATTGATAAAGGCAAATACAAAAGACTTGCATGGTTGCAAGGGTTGCACTTTTAACCTCTATTAGGCGGAGCCCTCTAAACACCAATCCTTATATAGGAAACCACTATCACTTAATATGTTTCTAACATTAACATGGATAAGTATTTTTTATTTCTTTATTATAAATAAAATGCATTGTTAGGTTTCTTATCACAGAATCACAGAATGGCCAGGGTTGGAAGGAACCTCAAAGATCATGAATCGCCAACCCCCCTGACACATGCAGGGCCACCACCCTCCACATTTAACACCAGACCAGGCTGCCCATGGCCCCATCCAACCTGGCCTCAAACACCTCTAGGGACAGGGCATCCACAGC
>NW_024884805.1:0-21930 GCF_019232065.1 Centrocercus urophasianus | reverse complement strand
CTGTAAAGTCAGTTCATTATATACAGGGAAAAAAAAAAAAAGTTGTTTAACTCAACAGAGCTTTTAAATGATATCTACAAGTATTCATCATTAAAATCTTCACTTGAAATTTGAATTGCAAATGATGATTTTTCCATCTAGTGTTCTAGTCTGTCACACAGTCAGAAACAGGCTCTGAATGAAAAAACAAAAAGAACTTTCAAATCTAATTAGAAAGAAATCTGCAGCAATCGTTTTGGATAAAGCAAGATATACTAGTTTTAAACTGCAGACAATGTAAGTCATGAAATAATGGTAAGCAATGAGCTCCTGTCTCTTGCACATTTTTATGGTAACACTACAGTACTTTCTGGGGTTTGGAAGATCTTCTTCCCTCTCTGTATCTACTTCCATACTTCCATGCCTGTCCACCTAATTGGCATTTTCAGGCATAACAAATACTGTCAGTAGCTGCAGAAACAGTTTTATCATCTAATTTAGTAATGCTTTTTTGATAGTATAAGTGAATGTAAATCGATAATAGTGTTAAAGTTTATTCCTTGCTTCTCAGATAACCAGCTACAAACAAGCAAACAAACAAACAAACAGATATAACCTAAAATTGTTCTCATTTGCTCAGCACAAGCATACAACTTGCTTTTGAACATGAATCAGGTATATACTTGATTTATAACACTGAGTCAAATGACTAATTATAGTTTGAAGATTGTCAGTCTGGATGTCTTCAAAATCCCCTTTCAGTCTTCAGTGAAGAGTTTACTTAGGCAATTGTCCTAAGATACCTTTTTATTTTTAAAATGTAGCTATGCACCAGATTTGGCAGCCTTGGAAACATTTTGGCTACATCAAGGTGGTTAGATAATCATTTCAAAAAGTAGACTATATTACTGTCCCTGAAGGGATGGAGTGAATATTGCTCTATGACTAAAAGGCATTTTGTGGTCCAGAAAGGAGTTGGTGTGGTCAAAGCTGACTCCATATGGCACATCCCAGAGAGAATTTCTATACCCCTTAAAAAGTAGTGTTATAAGAATTATTCAGTCACCAAGATGAGTAGTGCACTTGATGCTGCAGAAGGAGAGGATGTTATCCAGAGGGACCTTGATAAAATTGAAAGATGGTTGTATGTGTATCTAATGAGGTTAACAAAGCAGTGTGCAACGTTGTACACTTGGGGCAGGATAATCCTAGGTATGTCTATAGATTAGAAGAAATCTTTGAGGAGTGTGACTTAGGGATACTGATAGATGAAAAATTTTATGTGAGTCAGCAGTGTCTCCTTGCAGTGGGAAGGCCAACAATATACTGGACTGCATCAGAGAAGATTTGGCAGCAAGGCAAGAGAAATGATTGTCTCTTTTTCCACTGTCCTCATGAGGCATTGTCAGGAGTACTGCATCCAGGACTGGGGTAATTGTCACAAAAGATGTTGAGCTTTCCGAGACGGTCCAGAGGAGAGCCATAAAGATGATCAGAGAGCTGGAAGACTTATCTTGAGAAGACAGACTGAAGGAACTGATCTTTTTCAATCTGGAAAAGGCTCTGGAGAGACCTCGTTACAGCTTTCCAATATTTTAAGAGGGATTATAAAAAGGAGGAAAACCAACATTTTACATGGGTAGAATAGTGATAGGATAAGAGGGAATGGTTTAAAAACTAAAGAGGGGAAATTTAGATTAGCTATTCGGAGAAAATTTTCACTGAAGTCATGGTGAGGTGCTGAAACAAGTTACCTACAGAGGTTGTAAATCCATCATCACTGGTGGTATTCAAAGCAAGGTTAGATGGGGCCCTGGAAATCTGGCTAAGTACTTGATCTAACTGTTGGCAACCTTGCCTGTGGCAGGGAGGTAGGAGTATGATGATCTTTGAGGACCCTTCCAACCAAGTCATTCTGTGATTATATAATTCAGTCTTTCATCTTTTTACATCATAACTGTCCTCATCACAGAATCACAAAATAGCAGGAGTTTGAAGGGACCTCAAGAGATCACTGAATCCAACTCCCCTGATGAAACAGGTTCCCTAAAACACAGGTAGGCATCTAAACAAGTATTGAATATCTCCATAGAAGGAGATGCCACAATCTCTCTAGGCAACCTATTCCAGAACTTTGTAACCCTTACAGTAAAGAAGTTCTTCCGCATGCTGTTATGGAACTTCGTATGTTCAAGTTTTACACTATTGCTCCTTGTCCTATCAGTAGACACCACTAATAAGAGCTTGACTTCATCCATTTTCCTCCCACTTCCCTCTAGATGTTTATAAACATTAACCAGATCCTGACCTGCTGTCCATGGTCTTTTTAATGCACCCCAGGGTACCATAGGTCTTTTTGGCCACAAGGGCACACTGCTGGCTCATAGTCAACTTGTATTCTACCTGAACATCTAAGTCCCTCACTGCAGACCTCTTCAGCAGAACATCTCCTAACCTGTACTGATGCATGCAGTTATTCCTCCCCAGGTGAAAGATTGTTACAACAACAACAAACTTGCTGTTGTTAAACCTCAACAGGTTCCTCCTTGCCCAACTCTCCAGTCTGTTTAGGTGCTGTTGGACATCAGCACAGCCTTCCAGTGTTTCAACCACTCCTAGCAGCTTTGTATGATCAGCAGACTTGCTGAGGGTGGACACTATTCCTTCATCCAGGTTGCTGATGAAGATGTTGAACAAGACTGAACCCATCGCTGACTCTTGGGGAACACCACGAGGTACAAGCTTCCAACCAGTCTCAGAGCCACTAATGACAACCCTCTGAGCTCTGTCAGTTAGCCAGTTCTCAATCCACCTCACCTCCTCTGTCTCAGCTTCATAACAAGGACATTTTGGGAAACAGTATCAAATGTCTTGCTGAAGTCAAAGTAATCAGTATCTGCTGTCCTACTCCCATCTACTCAGCCAATGATGACATCATTGAAAGCTACCAGATTGTGGTAGTCACAATCAAGTGTAATTTCTCCTTAGTGAATCTATGTCAACTACACCTGTTAAACTTATCTTCCAATTTCTTGGAGATGGCATCCAGAACAAGTTGCTCCATTACCTTCTCAGGGATCTAGCTAAAGCTGACTGGCCTGTAGTTTCCTAGGTCTTCCTTCTTACCCTTTTGGAAGACTGAAGTGACACTGACTATCCTCCAGTCTTCAGGCACCTCTTCCGTTTGCAAAGACCTTTTAAAGAGATAGAGTTCAGCAGACAACTGCTAACTCCCTCAGCATCCCACTGGACAAGATTAGTGTTCTAATTTATGACTCAGTAACATATCTTAGACTCTCTTTAATCATCATAAATATGAGAGTTGTTCCAAAAGTAATGCCTCCTCTTTTATTATGTTGACTATGATGTCAAAGGCAGATGTTGGTGGCATGGCAATAGAGAATGAATCTTCCTACCAATATTCCATTACATCTTGTTGCTGTGTGACAGAGGACAGCAGAGGGGCAGTCCACAAAATGATGTCTGACACAGAAGTATGTATGAAACAAAGGTGTGGAATTTAATTCCTTAATGTGGAGAAAATGGCACCCACTGATGTTTATCAATACTTGCAGAATATTTATGGAGACCAAACAGTGGATGGGAGCACAGTGAGGTGGTGCATACTGTGTTTCAGTCATGGCAACAGCAACAAAGGGTCACCTCTTCTGGTGCAGGTTTTGCAGCTGAGAATTTTCTCTATCAAATGTTATTTCTGTGCTCTTTGTATTCATTGTAGTTTCCATGGAAATGAACAGGAGGCATCATTATGTATTTGCACTCAATTCTCTTTGTTTATGCTTGGATTATGTCTATTCAAAAAATAACCTTTCCTTTGCAAATTTCTTACCAAATATTTCCAAATATTTGGTACAGAAGCTCCATTTCTTCTGGATACATACTTGCGTTCCTTCATGAGTCACACAAAATCTGAAGGTAAACTATTGTGTTTTAGTTATGTTATGTGGTTTCTTACCAGGGATAAGTCCATTTCATAATTTAGCTGTCTTTATATAGTGTTTCCTCGCAAGTTCCTCAAGTTCCATTAAGGTTTCTTTGGCTCCAATCTTCTTTCTTTGATGTGTACTCTCCACTCTAGTTTTCTCCATCCTTTCTTATTCCTTTCTCTTCTTTCCCCTCCCTTCCTGACTCTTCTCCTCTATAATTCTCTTGCAATATAATAACCAAATGAAACATTTAAACACAATACAGTTTGGCATAAATGATATGACATATTTACTGTGTATCACACTGTAGTCAGCAATTCAGCAGTATAGCGACATGTAAGATATTTAGTAACATCAAGTAATGTATGTTTATTTTGATGGGTTGAGGTGTTTTTTTTTTTTTTTTTTTTTTTTTTTTTAATTCTGTTTTGTTTTGATTTGATTTATTTTTGTTTGGTTTGTTATTCTTTTAGTAAGATTTGTACTAAATGCATTAACTAATATGCAATTCATGCCGAATCATCTGGGCTGAATCTGTATACGGTTGCATTTTCTATTGACGGTTGGATGAGAATACACACTTAATTAGAATGAGACAATAAATTAGGAGAGATCAGTGCCGCTCTAGAAGGGAAAGCTGAAAGGAATTATTCTGCAGTATCGAGCTGTTATGTGAAAACATCATGCTTCTTTAACATCTGTGACATTTCTTCTCTTAAAGAGAACCTGGCCACGTACTCATGTTTATCTGCAAGAGTATTTCTTTCACAAAGTTTGTCTACAATACAATGTAGTAGATACTTAAATGACTCTAACATGAATGGCACCCTTCTTCAAAGCAAAGCAAAAGAGAGCAAAAACCCCCAAACTAAACACAACAACACCCTCTCCTTTAATACTCTCTTGCGCTGTCAGCAGTTTAGAGGCTGGTTTGGCCCAGTTCCGTGATTAGCAGGGCGGAGGCATTTCACAAAATCCACGCCTCTGGAAAAAGAGAAGCTGAGCATTTTCAGCTTCTGTAGGTCAGGGGCTGTCTCCTCCTCAGAGGGGGAGGAGACTGCTGAAGGCAGAGACTGCTTTTCTCTCTTGGTAATCCAAATATGTATACAAATATTATACTTTAAATTGGGCATAATATTGGAAGCCAGGAGATATCAGATAGAAAATCTAAGGGTCAATGCTGCATCACATTTACAATCTGAAATGCTTGCAGACATATATCACCATCATGGAAAATCCAAAGGAATTTCCATGGTATCAGGTGATGAGATTGCATTGACATTTCCATTTCAACTAATAATAAAATTCACAATCGTTATGCAGCCACTGCCACACTCCATATGTTACTTTTTATTTTATTAGATCTTTTTTTTTTAAAAAAAAAAGTATAATTTAATTCACTGAAAAGAAAGTCTAATTGCCACTGCAAATCAAACAAACAACAAAAATGATAAAAAATATTTCAGTTTTGATCAAGAATTACAATACTGTTATTGTTGTTCTCCCTGGCTCCTAATGACCTTCAATTCTATTCCCTGTATTTTGTTTAGTTTTGAAGAAGTGATACTGACCAAACACTTAAATCTTAACTTCTTTCATCTTATGTCTAGGCAAGATTCAAGGCAATCTGACTATGTAGTTACTGCTTGGAATTAAATTCAGTTGTGTTTCAGTTTTGCTATTCTTAATGGGTTGATTGCCTGTGCTTTCTTGTTGTTGTTATTGTTGTTGTTTTTAAGCGTATTTTTGTATTTGAAAATCTTATTTTCGTATCTTAGCTACTAGTCTAACTAAGGTGGTTTTTTTTTCTCTGCTTAACTTGCATTGCACTCCAATTTAAGTATTTAAGATTCAGTGACAAATGCTGGACTCCTATCACTAAAATGTACTTCTTTTCCATGATATTTACTAGGAACACAAGCATTTAAGATGTAAAACTAATGTAGGAAGAAGCAATCACCCACAGACTCATACAGAGGAATTTGATAGGAAGAGGAAAAAATGTGGAGAAGAAATTTAATTCCATTTCACTTTTTTCCAGAAGGGTGATGAGTTTTAGCAGCTCACCTTAAATTCCAACAGTTATAGCCTTATTTTTTCCTTCCTAATATCCCATTCTCTTCCCAGGAGCACTAAATTTAGGATCCTGTTCAGTTGTACTCATTCTCCTGTCAATGGGAGGAAGAAATAAACACCTCTAAATGACAATTCAACTTATTTTAGTTCTGACACAGCATCTGCAGGTGCTTTTTTTCTCTCCACAAAATGTAATTGGAGACTAGCATAACTATACATTTAAATTAGGTAATTCTGTTAAGTGATGAAGTCAAAATACCCACATCTAGACTTAGTCTGGTAAGCAGTTCACTAAAATTTTAGCAGTCATAGCTATTATAAGGGACTTTAAAAATTAAAATGGGTTTTCTTTTGAAGAACTTCAAACAGAACAGGAGTTGGGAATGGACTAAGCAGATTATGTTCCAGTATGAACCTTCATATGGAAGTGTTTCTTACTTTGCATTGGTTACAGAGCTTCTAAAACAACAAGGCAGTTGGCTTAGGAAATACAGTTAGAAGTCTAAAATTAGGGGAGGTTAATCTGGATGTATTTAGAGACAAAAGCATCTTTTTTCCATTGCTAGTGTAGCACATAGAGAACCAATTTTACTCCATGGCAGTGGTTAAGTACAACGATAAAATTATATAGATTAATTGTAGCTATAAGTTCTATGGAAATGTTTTCTTCAAGTGTCTTTGTAATTTTAAAAGTTGTTACAAGTAAGGAAAGAATTGGAAAGATTTCAGAATAGTTATTGTTTTTTTCTCAGTAAAAAGGAAGAAATCAAAAGAGAATTAATCAAAAGATGATTTTTAATTGCCAACTACACAATCTTATCCAGGGACCTGAGTAAAGATTTAATCATTACACTTGACAGTTTTGCCCTTGCACCAGGTGGAAGAAGAACACAGGAACATAGGAACTGCCACACCAGATCAGACCTGCAGTCCATCTAGTCCAGTCTTCTGTTGCTAATACTGGCCAGTGCCAGATGTTTCGGGGAAAGGTACAATAACCCTTCCACAGACATAGTCAGATTTTTTCCATGAAATTCTTGTCCTGATCCTCTATATTTAACAATTTAGGGCATGAGAGATGCATTTTGAAGCATGAAAAACATACTCTTGTTAAGTAGAGCGTATCTGTCCTCAAAGTAATGTGAGAGCTGATGCAAAAATATGACTTTCCTATCTCTACAAGCTTCAATTTGCTTTAGAAAATTTTACAGCTGGATAGTGACCCCTAAATTAGAAGTCAAATTATTCTATTCCTAATGTGAATAATGCAGGAAAAGTACTTCATGTTCTCAAGTAGTTCCAATCTAAAGTGGTCTGAGTTATTGTGAGAGATACTTATCCTACTCTTCATGAGTTCAAAAGAATATTTATTTCTCATTTAGATACCTCAGATAAGTGCCTGAAGCCAGGTGACATGAATTCATGTAAAAAACACTTTAATAAATTACTTGTGATACACAATAAGTTTTGAGCAAAATCCATTACTGCAAACAGGTTGATTTGCAACTCTCTATAGAAAGTGAACTTCCATCATTCTAGATGTTGACTTTATCTCCTCTGGACAAGTAATGAAATATAAATCAGTAAAAGCAGCAAATTAGGATTAGATTTACAGAAATATTTAAAAGAGCTGGGCACAGAACTCTTTGGAATAACTTCAGCTCAGAAGTGAAGATCATTATCAGCATTGACTACATTTTATAGAATACTTCAGCATTTAAGAAGACAGTTTAAGCAGTTGAGAAGATCTTTAACAGACATTCAAAAGAATAGTCTTCACTTGAAAGGTAATGGCAGTAAAGGAAGACAATGAGAAATTACGTTGGAAGCATATGAAATTATTTAATGTTATTTAATGAGTCTGCTAATGATCAGTCTGTTGCCTACTACTAACAATATTTATATTTTTTTATTTTTACCTCAGAAGCGTGTGTTTGATAATGAAGGTTAATGGTCAGCACACCTAATTTTGAACAGCTGAAAGTCATTAGAAAGTTTAGTGTAACTAGCTGAGTAACTTTCTCAGTAGTGAGTTAAGGAACAGAATTACTTCAGTTGGTTATCTTTATTACTAAACTTTAGACTACCTACTATGTATACCGCATATATTTTTTAAAATACAATTTAAAGCACTTATTGGACTGGACAAGTGATTTAGATGACTCAGATGGGATGAACTTGCCTCTACTTTTCAGATGAAACAAAATATGAAGCACTATCTACATGAGGATGGATTGTGTGTGAATAAGTGAATGATGTCAAGACTAGATGAAAAAAAAATAATGACGTTTTGCTCCACAAATATTAGAAATGATAATTCTTCTAGAAACTGGGAGGTTATCCATTAGAAATAATAGAACAAAGAGAAGAAAACATATGAACAAGTCTTAAAATGCATATGAATGACCGTGTCATTCTGAAAAAGAGAATAATGTAGTCTTGTACTTGTCAGATTTCAAGTGCTTTCAAGTGCACTTGAATAGCTTTATTTGGATGTTCACATCCCATTCTGGACTCTTATTTTCAACAGATGATTGAAACAGCACACAAAAAATATATGTTGACAGAAAAAGAGAGAGGCACCTTACACTAGAAGACTTTGGTTTAACCATATGAAGGCTGAGAGGGGAATATGATTTCAGTGTTTAAATCCAAAGATAAATGATTGTGAGTATAAAAAAATAATTAAAAAAACTAGACAGCATAAAATGCATTTTAAAATAATAAATAATATTTGAAAATTAAGACATGGATGTCATTTACTGAATTTTGAGGTTCCGTATTAAACTTTTTTGTAGGAACAGAGGAGGGAAAATTGTTTTAGGATTGGAAATAATAAAGAAGGCTACAAGATATGGTTACATTAAAGGGAACATGATCAACATGAGAACACTGTATATGAGAAAATAAGAACTGAAACAATCTACCCAAGAAATATAAATAAATTAAAAAAAAAAAAAAAAAAAAAAAAAAGTAATTATAAAAAAAAAGAAATGCGAAGCTGGCCATTAATGAGTTTCTGAAACCTGCACATTGGTGCCATTCTGCTGGGATGATGGTTTCTGTTCTTAAATTTTAAGAGAAAAAGGGGCAGGAATGGAGGCAAGAAAAAGAAAGCAATAACAGGAAGAGGGAGGATTGCTTTACTCACTGCAGGTATAGAAAATAGAACTAAAGGGCCGATTGTCACATCTCAGATATGAAGTAGCATTAAAAAGACAAAGGGCCCAAAGTCATTAATTTTATTTTCAAATAGCATGGTTTGTTGGTGGTGGTGGGTTTTTTTTGTTTGTTTGTTTGATTGATTGATTGATTGATTGTTTTTTTTTGTTTTTTTTGTTTTTTTTTTTTTGGTAATTTTGTCTTCCTGAGCAATTTTATCTTCCTTTCTATTGATGACACTACATTTTTCTTTCTTTTCTTTTTTAATCCTAGAATGTAAAATTAGAGGCAGCCATACTAAATTTTCTCACTTTTAGACTGTCAAGTAAAATGAAAGTGCAAGTACACTGGTGATGCCAGATGCCAAATCACTCAAGATTCCTTTCACCAGAACAAAAATAAACGTATGGTGCTATGAAATCTGGAGTCTTAATCTGTTTTTGCACATTATAGTAAGCCTTGGTTTAGAACCCTGAGGTTACACCCTACAACTGCTTCCACATAAAAAGAAAAGTAAGCTTTTACAGACATTTTCCCTTCAATTTTGGTGGTAGATCTGACCTTCCAATCGCAACTCATTCATAACAGCAGTTGTGTAATATCACAAGAATTTCATGGTTGTGAATTAAAGCAGCCCTCCAGCTGTCTAAAATATCCTGTTGGATGCCTCTTGGCTACCTTTTTCATGTTGCAGTTTCGTATGAGGAAAGAAAAGGAGGTTTTGTCTAACAAGCTAGAAGTTTTTTTATTAAGCAAGAACAGGGACACATTAAGAAAGATGAGGCAGCTGTGAAGATGCCAGCAGCTGCATCTGCTGTCTGAATGGATGATGGCATGAAAATGACAGAAACCTCCAAAGGAGTACAAAATTTGGAAATGTCTGGTTGGATATTTCTTGGATATTTCCAAGATGAGTGGGGGACTTCAAAGCAAAAATCAGGCTTCTTCTATCCCTAAAGATTTTTTTCTTTTTTAATTTTCACTAACATTTTTATGTTCTGCATTTGTGTCAGTGTAAAATTTCTACTCACTATTGAAAGTGGGTTTTTTTTTTTTTTTTTTTTTTAATTACTTTTAAATTTTATTATTTTTTAACATTGTCTACCAAGGCCTCTTTTTTGGCTGAGAGCTCTTAATGCTTCCACATTGCAACAATAAACAGTCTAGTGAGTTATTTCACTGTGTTACATACAGGCAGATGGATACATTGGATGCATACCTTCATTTTCTTTGGTGTTTTAGTGGCTGTCCATCTCTTTTTCTTTTTAAATTCCAAAGTATCATTAACATTCAACAACTCTATTAGAAAGTCATAGGCAATAAAAGCCCATCTGTGCCATGTTAACATTTAAGGAGGAAATAAAAGAGTAAAGTGGACAGGTGGAGAAGACAGCAGGAATTACACCAGGCACATAGCAGGTAGGGAGTTCAGCAGAGGAAAATGCCAGACATTTAACAGGTAAGTGGAAGGGCAGCTGAATTTCTATTCCGGTCCACATAGAATGTACCGAGGGAGAAGTGGCTGATATAAATACAAAGGTGTCGTATCTTCAAGAAAGGGTTCTTGCTTTCATTGAGAATATTAACCCAATTAACCCAACTTCTAAATAATTATTACTTCTTAACAACTTGTTTATTTTCTTTCCTATATCCTCCTGGTCCCATGAGCTCAATTCTTTCATATGTATTCTCTGATCTTCAGGGAACTTGAGGGGAGATATACTGAAGGACAAAATGAGGAGAGATGACAAGGAAGGATTATATGAAAAGTATGAGTTAGATGCTTCAAAACACCTTTCTGATGTATCTGTGTGTCTTAATCACAGAGATGTCTTCAGGTGTCTTAATTTCTTCAAGGACTAATAGAATCAGTGAATGAAATCTGAATGTGAATTTTTATTGCTTTAACTTAAGGTCATTGCCTCCCTTATGCTAAAAAGTACTTTTTTTTTTTTTTTTTTTTTTTTTTTTTTAACATACATTTTGTTTGTTTTTTAATACGATTTTTCATAGTTTTTAGATTCTTTAGATTCTTCCTTGTGCTGTACTAGATTACGACCAGAGCTTGGCGTTTATTTCTGTTCCAGGCTTAAAATCTAGGAAATAGCAGACATGGTGACTCTAAGACTTGGCAACTCTGTAGAAATGTTCATATTGATAGATACATGCCAAGTTTGCTGTCATTTGGCTGCACCCCTGGAAGTTGGCGGAAATGTAAGAATAAGACACAGCTAATTTATCCTTTTCAGTGGGGGCAACACTATTTGTCACCATGCCATTTGGCTGTACTTGCACACTGGGATGTAGTGTCGAACCTAGTGTTTGAAATGCAGTGCGATGGTTGTGTGGTCTAGAGTTCTCCAGCAGCTGCCAATCACTGGTTGGCTACTGAGGCAGGGTACCAAGGAGGAAGGCAAGAGTTGGAATGTTATCATCTGACAAATCGTTTTAAGGGAAAAAGCACAGCCACACATGAGGTTCAACTTGAATGACTCTGCAGATAATACCAGAATGGGAATCAGAAATATATGAGTAACCAAAACAACATTTTATTGCACGTTTTCACTGTCTGCAGTTACACTGGAAAATAGTGTTCTCAAGTTTTTACACTTCCAGCATCTTCACAAGAAAAGTCAGTATTATACGTCTGCTTGAAGAAGAAGCAGAAAAGTTCCTAACTGCTTTTTATCTCTTTTTCATAGTAGTTTGTTTGTTTGTTTGTTTGTTTTCATGGCAATGTCTGTACAGTATTTCCAGTTATTCCTAATGATTATATCAATGTATAGATCCAATGGTTCAGTAGTTAGTGTGGCAAATATTATTGTATTTTTTATTTCCCTTTAAAATCAACTTTTTTAATTTTTCTAATCGTAAATTTTTAGATTGACAAAAATGAACAGACTATTCACAATTATCCAGAGAATTAAGTATAAATAAATTAACTGCAACTTGAATTCATTTAAATAAAAAAGCTCCAAAAATAAGTTACGAGGAGAGGAGAGGAGAGGAGAGGAGAGGAGAGGAGAGGAGAGGAGAAACTGATAAAATAAGTGACGGACAAATATAGAATGACATGAAAATAACTCATTCAGAGTCAGATCTTATTTCCCTATTCTACTCTAGGGATGCTTTTTTTTCCTCCTCTTTTGTCCTTGCACAAGGGTCTTCTGCTAGAGAAATTACCCAGAGAAAAGTCAAAGTACATGTATATACATGATAATACAGATAGTAAATTAGAATGTCATAAAAAACACTGAAGCAACATCCCCAACCTATTTTTCACAACATCTTAAAAAAATTCAGATAGAGGCTGAACAGCCAAATATGAGGTTGATGACTCCTGAGCTTTCTTTTGTTTTTATTGCTTGCTTTACATACTCCTCCCCATATATTAGTTCTATTTGTCTGCAATGTCTGGAGAGATTACTAGCAGCTAGGTCTCCAGGCAACACTCTGGAGTACTCTGGATTTCATGTAAATTTTATGTCGTATTTTGTCATTCCAATTTTGATGTCTCGGATTTCATAGGTCATAGCGGTAGATGTCATTGTTCAGGCAAATAATATTTCCTTTAATGTATTTCAAAGTTAGCACTTTGCTATCACTTTACTGCAAAAGTAAAAGCAACAATTTAATGATATCTATCACGCTGGAAAAAAAATGCCTTTCTTGTATCCTTGACAGTGTAACGGATTTGGCACATGACCTAGGAATTCCTTCTGAAATGTCATTGTACTTTTATTGACTATGAAGACAGAGAACAAGTTTCATGTCGAAGGACGCAGGGTTGGTAGAGAATAATGGGGTACCAATTATGCTGTGATGATCTTAGATTCATTTTTACTGGAAGAACTGTTTCTGTTAGATTCAGTAGACTTTGCCATCAGATGCCTATGTTTTGTGTCTCACTGGTTTGCTTGTTGATTTTTTTACATGCTCCTTTGAAAGAGAAATTTTCTCAAAGGAGAAAAATTTGCTGTATGAAGGTACAAAAATCAGCATTTCTCAAGGCCTCAGCTGCATGCATAACATAGCAGAAATTCCCTTACACTTAACTTTATATGTCAAACAAAAAGTGCAGTTTTTCTGAGTTCTGTATGTCATATATTTGAATATTAAATGGATTAAATCAGTTTATTGCTGTCTTTCCATTAGATACCTTCAGTCATAACTGGTGTTCTATGCAACTATAAAGTCTAAAGTCTGAATAGTACAAAGGGTTAGTGACAGATAAGGTTCACTTACCAGACATAGATACAAATCAAGTATTTCTGGTACTTGGCATGAGCTGTGAACTCTATTGTATTCTTCTTTATCTTACAATATCATATCATATTGTAGAATGGCCTGGGTTGAAAAGGACCATAATGATCATCCTATGTGCAGGGTCACTAACAATTAAACCAGACTGTGCAGAGCCACATCCAGCCTGGCTTTGAATTCATCCAGGGATGAGGCATCCAAAATCTCCTTGGGCAACCTGTTCCACTGAACAGTGAACTCTACTCTTCAAGTGGTACACTATAGAGCACACGGATCTCTGGCTTTTCCTTACACAAATCTTCCCTCAATTAAATTGTTAAGCAATCTTGATATGTCATGTTTACATTTGGTTTTCTTCTTGCTACTTAATTCTCATTACATTTTGCTATTTTTATTTATGACAGTCCTATATATCTAAAATCTAAGCTCTGAAGTACTCATTGCATTGACTGAATGGGCATTCCTGGAAAAGTTCGCAGGGATGATTCACAAATGATTCACTCTTGACAGTGCCCTCTTCTCAGAAGTAAGTCCTTGGCATCCTGCATTTGCTTGGAACAGCAATGACTGCTTAAATCTTTACCTTGCAGTTTTTTAGGACTGTCTTAATGGAAGTGCATAGATCACAATATAAGCGATTTAAAAGACTGAATATTGAAAGATAATCCAACCTATTGTTTACCCCTTCTACTATAAACATCAAATATCAGGACTGCTGCACAGTAATTTTGATGTTTGCCTGTGTATGTTTGAACCATATATTTTGGCTATATGTGGCATTTATCCAAGCAACTCAAAATGTGTTAGATACTGCTTTGCCGCTGCTATAATTAAGCAAACAAAATAACAGCACATCACAGGCAGATATTATTTACTAGAATAAATTAAAAATAAAAAAATAAAAAAAGAAATATTTCATCTTATTTTATGAGGTCAGTGTAATTAGAAGACTGCCTGAGCAGCCTGGTGCCAGGGCTGTGAAACAGTCATGAAATTCCTTCTTATACTGCTCCTACATGTCTGCAAACTTAGTAGTATTTGTGGAGGAACACGAGCATGTGTAGTGCCCCTGACAGACATAGGGGACAAAGGTATTACACCACAGGAGAACAGAAAACCATTGTTCCAGAGACTTCAGACTTGCGTTCCATCCTGATCCACCTTTATATCTCACTTTGAAACCCCCAAACCATCCCTCAGATTTCCTTTCTTTGGGGTCCCTGTAAAAGATAACTATGTTATCACTGCTGACTATATTAGTATGTTGATGTGCACTTTGTCATATCAGAAGATGTCAGGATAACTATGTAATTCAGATTGATAACAATGTCAAATGGTCACATAGTCCAACCTCCTGCTTGAAGTGAAGTCAGCTGTGAAGTCAAAGTGTGTTATTCAGGACTTTCATAGGAAGACTGAATTTTACTGGAAATCATAAATGTCTCCAACTAATAAATTATAATTCAAGCTTCCAAGGTTACTCTTCAGTCACCATCAGAAGCCTGAGTTGCCAGTGGCACACCTGAAAAACTTAGCTAACTTATTTGAGCGTTTTCTCCCATATCCTCATGCACACATTATACCAGAAGTCTTCCAAACCATTATTTTTACATATTTTTTGTGGTTAACCATGATAACACTGAACACTGCTATATAACCTGCCTTGAGTGTATTATAACAGAAAAATAAATATATAAATAGAATAAATCCAGAAGTGGAAAAAGACTGATACGTTTTATTCATGTATTTATTTATTTATTTTCCAGTTAGACATTCACTTGCCTGAATGGAATCCTTAGTATCTGAATTCCTGTGTGATGCAAAACTATTTTAGCTTACTAGGCTCTATAAACCTGGAGATTCAGAGACAAGGTAATCTTAAGAACTACACAGATCAATGCTCTTTTGTTATAACTTGGTTTAGTACTAGCGGTGGCAGTGGTGATGAGGAGATGGTTGGACTGGATGATCTTATAGGTCGTTTCCAACCTTGTGATTCTATGATTCTATGAACTTAAGTGTGGCTGCTTTTCAGTAGCTTCATGGAGCCAGATCACATACAATATTGTGATGAGATTATAACCTAAAAGTCAAATTCAGAAGGCTGAATGAACAGCTGATTAGAAGTGTAGGCTGAGGTACAAAAGTAAAGTCAAGGATGCTAAATATAAAGTTTAGGGTTTAATTTTATTTCTATCATCACAGATTTTAACTGTCTGTAATATTAGATGCATCTTTTCAGCTTATTTTGCACACTAATGTGTTTATTTTCTGATTGCATTAGGTAGAGAAAAAAAAAAAAAAAGCAAAAAGTTTCAAAGTTGCTGCATATCACTTAGATTTTTTTTTTTTTTAATTTATCCATGTTCAAATGAGAACTTAAATAAAGTCAATGTCTTTTATGTTACTAACAACGGAAAATTCAAGTCTAATAGATAAATTAAACAAAATACATATCCTTCTTAACACAATTCAGTTGACCTTGACATGAGTTACACTGAAGATGAATTTGACTGGACTTTTATAGTGCAAATGTTGTCTTGAAAAATTAAAGTTATAATGCAAACACTCTTGGGAAGTTGATTTGGTACATATTATTTTATAATATTTGGTTAGGTTTTATTTCAAATGTTAATTTACTAGGGTGTCATCTTTGCAATCTAGATCTCTTTCAAGGTTCAATAATTTTGTTTCATTGTGTAGTGATGCAGTCATCAGAAGATAAATAAATGCAGATCAGGGAAGGAATGAAGAGTCACATATGTGGTATAACAGATCAGACAAAGTGCCAACAGGGTGAGCAAAACAAGAAGGAAAGAATAAAGACAAACAAACAGAGGAACAACAAAAAATGTTTTAAAGGAAAACAGAATAAAGCAAAAAGGCAAAAAGAGCCATTTTGTCCATCTCTTTCGTATCAACATGATTTTCCTTTGCATTATAACTTCAAAGGCTTTAATGCATCCTTTATCACTACTATTATTTTTATTTTTAAAACTCAATTACTCTCCTTATTTCCTTAGGGACATCTTCACTTACTTCATTAAAACACACAGCTGAGACATGTTTCCTTGACATCTGGCCAGGTCTTACCTTTGTTTTTCATTTGCTTGCTTTTCATTTGTTTGTTACTGTATCTCATAGTTTTTCAAGGTTAAAGTAACAGCAGGATAGGATTCACCCAACCAAATTTCAAATGTTTAATTTTAGAATTGGATATCCACTTGATGTCCGTGGATTTCTAAGATACTTGCAAAATGTTATTTATCTCATCCTAAATTAAGTATCAGACGGATCAGATGAATTCATTCTAGTGGTACATATTTCCAATAATTACTTCATAGGACGAGATTCAGTTGCTCATAGTTCAGAGGCATTTGAGATACTCTCATAGACTAGCTGCTTTCCTGCCACCATTCAAGAAAGTCTAATTTCCCACAGGTCCTAGTCATATTGGCCAACTATGTGTTAATATCTCAAAAAAAAAAAAAAAAAGGTGTAGAATGCCACAAGAAATTTTAGACAAATGACCACACAGTATACTTAAAAAAAATGTTTCATTTACATATTGGCCAGAAGATACAATGACACACTTTTCCTTCTATTATTATAGTTTCTTATTTCTGAAAGCTACAAGTCACAAAACAATACAATATGTAGTGGTGACTCAGGCCTTAATGAAAGGAATGTTACAGTGGTAAGATTCAGGTATCTAAACATATCACCTAATGTCCTTTAAGATATCTTTCATTCTCATGCCTGGTACTTCAGAAAGAACTTCACCTCACATATTCCAGATTGATATGGATTTCCCCTTAAAAGCAACAAAAATCCACCAGACACCAGTGGTTAGGGATTTAATCACTATCAAAATTTGTTTACTAGGCAGAAATCATCTCATTTAAGGTGCTTAATTAAGTATCTCATTTTAAATGGGCTGAAATTGAATCATGGTCAGAAGAAAAGCTCAGGTCTGCTGGAAATGCAAAGAGTGAGGGAAGGGGCAATCAGAATCTGGCTATGTAATGGAAATTTAAAATGTGATGATATGGATTCAAGTGCTATTCCAAATAAATAATCATACAATTGTCTAAGATCATCCTAGGTTATATTCACTGAAACAGAAAAGCTTGTGATATGTGTTGCGCCTAAGAGCTGAACTTTAACTTTTTCTAAGAATCTTCAACTTCACAAAATAAATATCTTCCCTGAAATCTGTTTAAACAAATGTAAAAATTGGTTTAAACAGACACAACTTGCTCAGATCTGTAGGCTTTTCCAAACTCAGCATATATTTTTATTCTCATTCTATCCATCCTCACCTGAGCTGGCCTTCAGCTCTCTCTTCACTTTGTGGTCACAAAGGCAATGCAGACTCAACAAATGATTAAGACTTGAGCTATTTAAAATAAACAACAATACAGAGTTGTCACCAGAATCTAGCACATTTCCTAAAATGTCACAAAGAAAAATTGACAGTAGTGATTCTAGCAACACATAAATCTTGGCACCAGTAGAGATTTGAGTTCATCTCATCCATTTTTTGCTTCTTGGAACCAAAAAGCTCTTGCTTTTGAGATCAATAGAGAGCTCCAGCTCCTTTCAAGCATTGCAGTCTCCAACAGTCTCAACTTTTCAATAATGTATATTTTTCACTGACCCAGTAATGCATCCTAAAAATTGATGCAAGTGTAAGGCATAAGCAGAGGCTGGCAAGGAACAGGAAAGATGGCTAAGTCATTTATGGATTGAAAAAGTCAAACAAATGCAGCTGCACCTGCTCTAGTAGCAAGCCATAAAATCCCAGTACTTTATTACTGTGGCAAAATAGTAATGAGGGAAGAAAATGTCACCAGATTAAGCTGCAACCAGAGATGTCATGAGCTGGGGAAAGACACTGCAAGGGTGATTAACCCACACCCTCGTTACACTGCTAAGTGGTCTTTCTTAAACAACACTTATTTCTGTTCATAGATTGTATAGACTGTTTTTGTTCATTTCCAGGTTCTAAACAACACCATTAGAAATTACATTTCCAACATCATGTTTTCAAGTAGAATTTCTTCTTGTTCTTCCTCTGATAAAGGTAGTTATGAGTTTATGTATGTGTCTGTGCATGCATCCACACATGTATATACATGTGCATGTCAGTCTGACAAAGAAAAAATATTGACAGATTTTTTTTCTCTCTATTACTGAATGTTTTCATCATTTTCATACATATGGGACACACAAACACCATACAAACTTATGTAAAACAAGGCAATGTAAAGGAATAGCATATAAAATGAAGTATGATGTGGTGAATAGTCCTTATTCAACGAGGAATGAATTTTGGTCCAACTACCAGATGGCAGAGCTAAACACAGAAAATCCATATGTGTGATTGCAGCTAGGGACATCCACTGACATACATGCTTTTCCAGCCAAATGCCTCAACAGATGCAGAGTTTTACACTTTAACATTACAATATGTCTCTAAAACCCAAGAGGAGAGATATACAGAGGAATCAAAGGCGATTTAAAGGGACACTGATGAATTCTGCTCTCTCTCTGTTACATATGGAAGACAGAAGAAGAGAAAGAAAGGGATATTATTCCTTTTTCTCAAGTGCTATCACTCTTATTTGTTTATTTCCTTATATAATAAGAATGGCAGTAGGGAGAGAAAAATAGAGAATGATGTTGACATGTGAGACTTCTGCACTGTGTGTCCTCTTCTGGACATATTTAAAAATGCCCAAATAAATTCTCAATCAATGTATACATTTAGGAGTCCAAGACTCAATAACTACTCACAGGATGCATATGTAAGTGCCATAAGAATCTTTCTGAAGTTCTTAATCTAGCTTCTACATATGTTGTTTTATTATTTTATTTTATTCTATTTACCTTATTATTTTTCTGTTGTTTCATGGAAAAGAAAAAAAAGACAACTCTGTCTACTTAGCTTAGAAGTTAAAACGTTCTAATAATTTATTTACTAAATAACATCGCTATGAGGAACAGATTTCTCTTGAAGTCAAAAAGAAGTTTTTGAGAAAAAAGATCGACTTGCAGCTCAGAAACAGATTTCCTGTGTCTCTTTGTAAAACTATTGAGATTGTAATCTTAGCATCATAGCAAAGCTTTTGTTTCTTTTGGTATGTCCAGAATTCCATCCTTAATCTCTTTATCCTTCTGTTATTTTATTCTAGATTCTCCTTGCCTTGTATTATAAACAATGTATGTCTCCTGCCGAAGCCTCTGAAGCTAATGTACTATTCAGGTAATTTCATCATAAATCTTTTAATAAATTATATTATCTCAGGATATTTTTGAACATATTTTCATATGTGATCTTAACCAAAATTCTTATATATTTTGTTATCAATCTAAGAGATGGGATTAGCAAAACCAGTTAATCTTTCTCTACTGTCATTTTTATTCTTAAGCATATCAACATATCTGTATTATCTTTTGTTCTCTGTTATCATCTTTTCGGTTTTGCTAGTTGATGTATCAACCCCACTTAAAAGCTTGGTTGTAACTTCTGGTCCCATTAAAATAGTAAGTACTTTTTCTTCATTAGAAAGAGTATGAAGGCAACAGGCATTTTGTACACATTATATTGGGAAAATGAAAAAAAAAAAAAGCAAAAACAAACAAACAAACAAAAAGTAAGTCTACTGGGTTTTCCAGAGAAAAACACTATAAAAAGCCTGACAGGCTTTTTTTTGTTTGTTTGTTTGTTTGTTTGTTTGTTTTTTGTTTTTTAATTATTGGCCATGGGTCACAATCTAAGGACCACTCTGTGAATGGAGTACTTCCTTCTCAGTGCACTTTAATATAGGGCAAATAAACACTAGAAAATATATGAAATGTTACAAAAAAGTTCACTGAATTTCTCTGTGTACTAGATGGTGTTGGAATAAATTTGGCTCGGCTATGTAGAAAGGTAATCCTTAGGATTGGTTTTGATTAATGTACAGTTCAGCTGTACTCATAGCTTATGTTGACACTGGTTTTTGGGAGCAAAAATGTGTTAATAGGAAATTATTGTTATCAGGAAGAAGTTGGGAATTTCTGAGGACTGCTAGCTGCATACTGAGAAGCTAAGAAAAGAGAGCAACTTACAAGCTGAAATATTTACACATGACCAGCAGAACTCCAGGTGGTGGAGTTGCTCTTTATGCGAGAGAGCAGCTAGAATGTATTCAACTCCACTTTGGGGAGAGTGATGTAGCAGTGGAGAGCTTGTGGTTGAGAAATAAAGGGGCAGGCTGATAAGGGTGACACTGTTGTGGGTGTGTAATACAGGCCCCCTGATCAGGATGAGGAGGTTCATGAGGCCTTCCGTAAGCAACTGGAAGTAGCGTCACGATCCCAGGTGCTGGTGCTTATGGGGGACTTCAAATATCCAGATATTTGCTGGACGACCAACATGGCCAGGCACGCACGGTCCAGACGATTCTTGCAGTGCGTTGAAGACAACTTTCTGACGCAGGTGGTGGAGGACCCAACACGGGGAGGGGTGTTACTAGACCTTATTCTCACCAACAAAGAAGGACTTATTAAGGAAATAAAGGTTGGGGGCAGCTTGAGTTGTAGAGATCATGAGATGGTGGAGTTCAAGATCCTGAGTAGAAAAAGCAAAGCAAAAAGTAGGATTGCTACCCTAGACTTTAGGAGAGCCAACTTTGATCTCTTCTGGGACCTACTTGGAGCTATCCTGTGGGCTAGGGTGTTAGAAGGTAAGGGGGCCTGTGAGAGCTGGTCGGCATTTAAACAGCTCTTCTTCCAAGCTCAGGATCAGTGCATCCCTGTGAGGAAGGAATCAGGAAGAGGTAGCAGGAGACCTGTGTGGATGAGCAGTGAAGAAAGAAGAAGGTCCATGAAATGTGGAAAAAGGGTCTGACCACTTGGGAAGAATATAGAAATGTTGTCAGGGCCTGCAGGGATGCGATGAGGAAGGCTAAAGCCCACCTGAAATGAATCTGGCGAAGGTGATAAAGGATAATAAAAAAGACTTTTTAAAGTATGCTAACACCAAAAGGTAAACTAGAGAGAATGTGAGCCCCTTACTACGTGAGGGGGGTGTTCTGGTAATGGGGGAAACTGCCAAGGCAGAGATACTGAATGCCTTCTTTACTTCTGTCTTCAGTGAAAAAGCTCTCCCTCAGGTTTCCCATGCCCTGGAGGTTAATGAGAAGGTCTGAGGAATGGGAGACTTCCCTTTAGTCAGGGAAGAGGTGGTCAGTGAGTGCCTAAGGTTGACAAATCCATGGGACCTGATGAGGTGCATCCATGTGCGCTGAGGGAGCTGGCAGAGGTCATTGCCGAATCGCTCTCCATCATGTTTGAGACGTCTTGGATAATAGGGGAGGTCCCTGAAGACCGGAGGATAGCCACTGTCACTCCAGTTTTCAAAAAGGGCAAGAAGGAAGACCCGGATAATTATAGGCCTGTCAACCTCACCTCTGTCCCTGGAAAGGTGATGGAACAGCTGGTGCTGGATATCATC